>NC_056708.1:4638315-4641043 GCF_018831695.1 Puntigrus tetrazona
TACACATCCCATTTGACTCAAAACCAAAATCCCCTGTACGTTGTGTACCAGAGTTGCACAGACAATGGGAGACACATTTGCAGAGCATCTCAGTATTAGACAACAGTACTGTGCTAAATTTAGCCCAAAACTTATTCTACTGTGAGCCCTCCTGGCAACTTCAACATACCCATAAAAAGCAAGGATTATGAATATTAATTAGATTGGTGCAATATACAATATTTTACAAGAGTTAATATAATGTGTGTGCTAATAAAATTCTGGAACAAATCAAGATTTCTGTGAGTCTTGAACTCTTAGTCTTCTACTGTTCTGCTGAATGAATAAACAGTCCAAGTGATGCTATGTTTGTCTGGAGGTCAGCAGCGAAGTATTTGTTCGGGTCGAAACATAAACAGTCGTGGAAAAGTGATAGATGTGCGCTGAGGAACATATCCCGCCCGTCACCTTCTCTCTGCCGCCGATAACAGCCACAACGACCTCTCAGAACAACCTAAAATAACACTGGACTGCCACACATTACAGCTAATTTACCAGCCACGGTTTATGATCTAAAATAAAATCAAGAAAGGGTTCATTTTAATAACTGTACCAAACACAATTTCTGCGCCAAGGGAGAGTCTCCAGCTAAAACAGAACGGATGATTAATTTATCTAATATATGTATGAAATTATGCAAATAATATAATCTGATTGGTTGTCAGCTGGGAAAAAAATAAACTGCAAAAATATTGTTTCTTTATTGTTCACGTCACGCTGTGATATGGACTATCATTACTGTCACTGTGCTTGCTGTGAATCTAGCTTTAACAGCCCTTAATCATGTTAAGCAGAAGCGATTCTAATAAATGTGTTTTCTTGGAAAATATTCTTGTCAGATAACCTATATAAATGCGTATATCAAATGGGAGACGCACAACTTCCAGTTTCTCAAATTTCATTCATTATTCAAACTCACATTTGTGATCTGATGCATACGGACTCAAAATGTTCTCTACAGGTTGGTCAAATAGCCCGTGGGTGTTTTTGAGTTGCGTCATAATTAAATAAAATCTAATCGTTGAAGGCTGTAAGGGCCATGAAATGCAATCCAAGACATTTTTTCCAACAGCATATTATATAACGCTTTTTATTCTCGCAGTTTTAAATAAAGAACGCAAGTCATTGTAAATGACGGTTTCATCAGCATTCACACAAACAGGCCCATGAGAGTGTTAATTCAGCTCCTCGGGACACCTAAAACGGTAAATTGACACATGCGCCTGAGGAGCCGGCATTTGTTATCACCTGTTTAGTGGCACGAGCGAAGCACCGGCGTTGACAGATCGGCGCCAATTTGCTCAGCTCACTGACCAACTGCTCACTGGCTATTTATTCTGACTAAAACCTACTGGGCGAAGCTACAGACAGAGGAGAACAGCTCACATCTACAACCACTGCAGTAGGAGCGTTGTACAATGCAACTGATAAATTCACAGGAAAGTGAGATCATAACAGAAAAAGTACAATATTCAGGACTCTAGGAGTTCCACAGTGAAAAAATGTGTGACAGTTGCATAATTTATCAATAATGGAGTGTCACAAAATTTTTTTCAAATAGCTCTGATATGGATTAGTGTCTGTAATATTAAATGCAATGATTGTTGTTAAAATATTTCCTGCAGTGTTTTTGTGCAAGCAATCAGCAGTTACACTGCCACACGCCCAAGTATCAACACACTACATGTCAAAGGTCTCTACTATAATCATAAAATTAAAGTTTCATTAATGAAAAATTATTATTACTTTTGTATAACAATAACAATTTTTATTGGCAATCTAATACACAACATTTGCTGTTGGAGGCTAAATTGAATTGAACTCTAGATTTAAAAGATTAAATCACTCTAAACGCTTTCATGCAATTATGTGATTATTATATCACTATTTTTGATAATACGCAAGTAAATCAAGTAACGCAGAAATACATAATCCAGAAATATAGCAAAAATGCAAAAAGACAAATAAACTGGACAAATATTGAACTCTGGGGAAAATAAAACACTTCACGAGCACTATTGTTCCCTTATTAAATATTAACATTTCTGTAAAATCATTAAACGAACAGAAGAATGGAATTAAAACAGAATTGACTGCCTGGTCACTATTAACTAAATTAATAACCATGGCATTTCTAGATGTTAACACGCCTAATATTGTAGACTGTATTTCAGATTTCTATATGTTTTGCAAAATATTAATTGAAATAAATAGGTATAAGCAGCCCAGTATCCATCGATATTTGCTTTATTATCTATTAATATTTTATTTATTCCTTAATCATTCCTCATCTGGATTCAAATGACATGTTGTTGTTTTTTAAATTGAACATCCTGTTTCTTGAAAATATCAGTCATGCTGACTACATCAGATGGTGGACTTCTTTCATTTAATGTTTAAATATACCAAAGACCACAGTGATGTTGGAGTGGTGGAACATCTCACCAGCCCATTTCCTAAACGCAAATCTAAAAACTCATGAGCGGCTGTGAAACTGATCGTCTGTCTACTGACTCATGTGTGAGTAACGGTAACGACAGCCATCTCGAGCCGTGTTTCAGACAAAGCACGCAAACTTTTCTGAAGAATGATAACCGGTCCACACTGACCGAACTACGACACGAGTATCAATTCGGTTCATACAGATCCCACTGGAATCGATTTCAGATCTGCCTGGAACCCAGTGTGC
>NC_056708.1:4999587-5032087 GCF_018831695.1 Puntigrus tetrazona
AGACACATTTGAGTAAACTTACAAATGATCTGTAAGTTTATCTCTTAAGTACTTCCAAAGAATAGTTTATAGTATATTAAGTACAAAATGTGTGCGCAAAAACACAGCACAGTGCAGCAGGCTACTTTTTCAATACAAACTGCTGAAACAAAGACATATTTCTCGTAAGGATAAACACAATAAAAACGCGGATCAAAATAAAATCAGCAAGTAGACAGTTTTTTGTTCTTGTTTCCACATATTGTATATTCATCCCCTGAAGGATCTAAGGATTCAGCATCCAACATCTATACAAGACAGGTGCAGTCTATGCATCTCAAAGAAACACAGGTAAATCTGTGCCAAATTTCCAGTGAGAAAGGGAACTACCATCTGTGCTGGGATTTAGCCGCACTGCTACGTCATGTGTCACACAAGCAGGGAAAACTAAAAAATGTACAACAAAGCTAAAAATACTCGGCAAAGTGGGATGCGCTCCAGTGAAATTATGGAACTCTGTGAAGTTAAGTGAACGAGACAAGAGCCTTGAAGCCGCTGTCAAACAAAAATGAAGCTGCTCGCCCTCTCCCTGAATCACTGCGTTTAAGCTTCCAGTCCGACAGAACCTTTTGGGCCAGTTTCTCCTCTGTCGCGTGCGCCTCTGCGTGGATCGGATCAGGCGCTCTCCCCATCATGCTGCTTGGATTGGTTGGTATTTAGTTTCCGCATTGGTCCAGAAGCTGCAGCCTCAACTCCTCATCCCATACACTGCTTTTCATCAGCGGCCTGACTTCCTCAGGGGTGCATGCAGCCGGCTTCTGCGGGGCGAACCCGTGGTGCAATCGGCAGTGAGTTTTTGTGGACCTCGGAGCCGGGAGAGTAGCCAGCGACTGCTGCTGCGCTGCACTTCTCGACGCGCAAGTGCTTCCTCGTCTTCGGAAATGTGCACGTCCTCGCCCCACCGCACTGAGAGCTGGCTTTGCGCAGCTGGGCGCCTCCCTGCCGAACCCTGCCTGTGGTAACTTCACTGGCTGCCTGCTGAAGTGAGCCCCTCGACTGAGTTTGCAATTGACTTTCCGCAGCCTGCTCCGAATGCACCTGAGGAGATGCCGCGGCCTCAGAGCCAGGACTAGAAGAGGTAAGATCGAAAAAATTAAAACCACATCGTAAAACCTTTTGTTTTTGCAACTGAAGTTTATATAGAGGCCAGATTGTAATCAAAATTTCTCATGATTCATGAAGCGCCTCGTAGCGGCTCAAGGGTTTTGATCTCGAGACAGATTTGCTTATGACAGCAGGAAGGAAATTATTAGTGCTGCAAAAACAAAGCAAAATAGTTTGCGCAAGCAGCCAGCTGATATTGAACGTCAATGTCTTTTTAAAGCCCGCCTACCTGCTCTCTCAATGGCTTGCATGGCTCAGCTGGTCCATTGCTTCATTGGAGGATGACTTGTCAGAAATATAACCCTCACTTGATTCTCTCTTTGATAGTGCGATTCTGTTAAAAATGATAACAATTCTGAATGCACGTTGACTTTGACGCCAAGAAGGCAGAAGGATCATTTTGATTTTTAAATTACTGCAATGTTATAATATTTTATTGTTGTTTTTAGTATTTTCGATTTAAGATATATTGTTAAAAATTTTAACGTGATATATTATCATTCAAAAGTTTGGGTGAGTGCATTTCTTTATTCAGAAAGGATGCATTTAATTCATTAAAAGTGACTGTAAAGACATCTATAAATGTCAAAAATCATTCTATTTCAAATTAATGTTGTTCATTTGTGCTTTCCATTCATTGAATAAAAACCTTAAAATATTAGTCAGCACAACTGTTTCAAAATCGCTAATATATAGCAGCAAGTCAGCATATTTATAAAGGATCAAGACTGGAGTAATGATGCTGAATGCATAGGAATAAATGAGATTTAAAAAAATATTCAGTTAAAAAAGTTATTTTAAATTGCAAAAATATTTCAAAATATTACTGTTTTTA
Source organism: Puntigrus tetrazona (assembly GCF_018831695.1). NCBI lineage: Eukaryota > Metazoa > Chordata > Actinopteri > Cypriniformes > Cyprinidae > Puntigrus > Puntigrus tetrazona. Next base: position 5,001,566 of record NC_056708.1, read on the forward strand.
CTATATTTTTTTGATCAAAACTATTTTTTTCGTCTTTTTTTTCAGTATTAGAATTCTTGCATTATATTACATTACAATTGTTATACAAGATGTATTATATTATACATACATCAATGTAGTCAACTTTTGATAAAATATGCCGGTTCAGTTCAGCATGGTATTTGTGAGAAACTGAACATCTTAACGTGTGGAAAACGTTGACCTTCTGACCTTCTGTTTTCTTCTTGCTAATGAGAAATTCTAATAGTCTAATAGTGAACTGTTCACTGTAGTAAACAACTCGATGAGGAGCTGAAGCGGAGTGCAACGGGGTAAGGCTCTAACACAAGCGCAAGCACACAGGCAAGCAAAAGTAATCTTCACAGAATAAGCGTTTAATCTCTCCAGGTCTTTCCACATGCTCGGCGGGACAATTAAGGCCCGAGCGGTGCAAGAGAGGCTCAAGCAAATCGAGATGAACTCTTTCGCCTGCACGAAGCATGCTGCACCCGCGTGTGAGCTTTTAGCATCGTCATGACAACAGCAAGCTCAAAGCGCGGCCCTCGACCGTGTGAAGCGGAGTGCTTATTGCCTACCTCCAGAGAGCGCGGACGCTCCCTGCCCGTGGCTTCGGGGTCCTGAGAGGGACACGAGGCTCTGGGAGGAGGGGTGTCTGGGAGCGGTGCCGTGGGAGGCGGTGGAGGAGGCGTGCTGGATCTCGTGGCGGGACCGAATATGTGCTCGTAGTTTGAGATCATAAACTCCACGAGAAGAGCCTGGTAGCTGGTTTCCAGCAGAGCAATCATAGACACGTCTCCTGACACCAGGGGCCGCAGGAGAGTGGGGCCGAACACAATGCCGAGGTTTCCTGGAGACATCTTGTTGTCCTCATAATGTTCTGCAACCCTGAAAAAAGTATTAGTTATTATTTATTTAAACAAGTGGCAGCTTTGCAGTTATTCATTTATTTATTTTGTTTTGCACACTTGCTAGGGCCCATTTCTCAGTGCTTGGGTTCCTTTTCCTTTTTTTTTGTGGTTCATTTTCCATTGCTGTGGCATAAAATGCTCTCAATAGACATGTTTTCACTAAAGATTTGCACAAAACTTTGGTGATATTTTATAAATGCAGATATAAATAAAAGCGTTTCAATAAACCAATTTTGTGTGGGGAAAAAACATTTACATTGGTTTTTTTTTTTTAATTGCCTGAAAGATCAACTTGTGCAAGTGTAAAAACATTTTTTGTGATATATGGGAGTTTTTGCAAAATTGACACAATTGCAATTAAAATTGAGACACTATTATAGCTTTTAATCTTATTTTTTATTATTGTCATATTTTTTAATTTTTTAAAGTCATATTTTTCATAGTTTTTAAACATGTTTATATAGTGTTTATACATTTTTTTTTATTTATGTTTGTTAGCATAGCTAAAGTAAACTAAACAAAAATGAGTTTAGTTTGAGCTGAAATAAGTTTAAGTTTCTTTTATATGCAAGTTCACTTGCAAAAACAGAAAACTCAGGTTTTTAACATTTCTCAAAAATCATGTTTTGTCATTGTGCTTTCCAATTAATCTCAGTAAAACTGCTGTTTAGTTATTTTGACTAGTTAATTTTTCAAAATGTTGAAGTTATCTGTTTTTGCGAATAAACTTTTCGTATTTTCATTTGTTATTTTCTTTCATTTTTCCACCAAGTAACAAAATTTGCTTTTGTTTTGTAGTTTCAGTTTTAGTTAACTATAATATCCCTGAGCTGCAACTACACAGGTGTAAGCCTTTCGATTTCGTTACCATCTACACAAAAGTGTAAACTTTGAAATAATGAACCATGTAACGTACAGTACACTCAGTTCCAAGAAATGTTTTTTCAGCTGGTTTTATTAGTGACGAAGTTTGTTGGGTGAAGCTGATCGTTGCTAGTGGTCAAAAGAACGAGCTGATTTAAAACGTAGCACATGAAATCTACTTCCGAGCTGGCTTCAAGTTGAACAATGTGAAGAGATTGAAAAGTGGGCTAAACGTTGAGCAAAGGGCCCTAGAAACACTGTAACGTGATTTCAGACGGTACCTGTTCAAGTGGGCCATCATGTGCTGCACTGCGTTGTAGTTACACAGAGGCAGTCGTCCGATGAGCTCTTTGAGTTTGGCCACAGTGCTCGTCACAATCCCAGCAGTCTCGGATGCGTGGTCCTTTTCACTAAGCCTCTGAATCTCCTTGCCCACACCGATGAAGTCGTTGTAAAGGTCAAAGGTGAGCAACGGCTCTGGAAGCTGTGAAAGAGGAAGACGGGGTTACGTTACGCAACCACAGCAGACACTGAGGTGGACTCGCACCCAACTAAACAGAAATGGCCAAATTGTCCCTCCTCAATTATCCTTGATTGTGCTCTGCATCATGTAATTGTCCTGAATCATATATAGTCACGTAAATGTTTGAGCTAAGGAGAAAGGTCTCAGAGTCTACTTTTAATTTTTTTTACTACTGCAGTTGTGTTTTGTGCTTGTATGTGTGTGTGCGTGTTTTGTTTGTTTACCTCTTTGAAGAAATGCTTGAGTACGGAACTGATGTCATGAGGCGAGAGGTCACTAAGGTCAACTTGGTCTTTCTGAATTTCGAAAGCCTGACATAACTTCAGAATGCGAGGTTTGGATCCACTGATTCTGTAAACCCCCTAAGATTTAGAGAAATGAGCAAGAAATGAGCATCGAAGACAACTAGATTATTTCATTACCTAAAATATTCTGAGAGACCTGCACACTAGGTGACTGTAGTCTGTTTTATAATTTGCCAAACGGAACAGTAAATATAAATCATCTTAATTTTTTGACCTTGTAATCTTTAATGAGAATGTCTCTGTTAATTCAGGATTAAACCCAACCCTGCAAAGGCTATATTTCAACATTCAACCAATACACAGAACCAAGTCCAACCTTACATCTTTTTTGATAATCAAACACTTATCGATACAATGCAGTTGCATTAATAAATGGAAGAAGAGATGAGTGGCTACTTTTATTTCATTGTGACTGTATCACGCACCATTCTCTTCAAATCACATCACAAGATCCATGTACTGAGCTCCTACCTGGACTCCGAGAGCCCTGTTCTCAATCTCTTCCGTGCAGCGCAGGACTACGAAGGGCACAGAGTCCTGGCTCTCCCGGGGCAGCAGGGAGAACTCCATCCCAAAGATGAAGCCTCTCCGGTGCTCGCACTCCAACTGGCACACCTCCAGGCACTTCCTGTGGACTGCAAGGCCACACTGGAAAGAGAGAAGCAACTGTCGGTCCGCCATAGTCTCACCAGAGCGCAACGAAACAAACAGCGTCTCTTTTATTTCACGAACTATTCATTTAGCTGCTTGGTCATATCCAGCTGCTTATAGTACATCACCAGAAGTAAACTGAGGTTAAACAACAGGGTATTTGGTTCCCCGAGAAAAAATCCCATTCATTTTCTAAATAGCAAAACAGGTTTTTAAGGACAATCTATAAACCTTGCCATCAGCTATGAGATTAATATTTAATGCTATGATCCTGTAGAAACTTCAAGATTTCATCTTCAGTTTCAAATGTAATATATTTTATTTAGATTTTTGACTCCCATAAAACGCTGCTTATTAATTTTACACTTAAAAAACGTAGAATATATAGTAAAGTGCATTGAAATACATTTTGTTTGTGCTAAGTAAACTAGAAATACATTTATATATTTATGTGCTTAACAAAAATACTCTGCAATTCTATTTTTCTTTATGTTAAACTGGTAAATTTAAGTCTGCTACCAATTTTCCGCAAAAATAGCGCTAAAGTCAAACTAAAGATATTTGATTGTGCTGACATGGACCTACTACAGATATACTTCAGGTGCACCTTAAATATCTTGCGTTTAAAGACCAATATAATAAAAAGATCCTTCAATCCTTATTATTAGTGATATTAAGCTCACATATTAAGACACATTTAAGCTCGATATTAAGAAATGTGCTCTGTGCAATAGATAAAATTTAATTTAATTAAACTTTTATATAAGTCACAAGTGATATGTCAATAAATATGCATTTTAAGAATACTAGGTATGAATGCATGCATTTTAAATAAATCATAGCAATTGACTTATAATCTATTTCTATTGTATATTCAAATCTATATTGTACTGTATTTTCATTTAAAAGAAATAACATTTTAGCATACTTGATTAAAAAAATATATATATAAATTGCAATATATATATATATATATATATATATATAAAAACTGACTTAACTGTATGCTTTTACAATTAAATCTAAATGTATTATATTGTGTAATGTTACTGTATTTTTTAATTTAGAATTTCATAATTACATCTATTGTCTTTGAAATGCGGTTAATGTACCGCCTTGATTAGATGTTTAACCAAAAAGCTACACAGATTTTTCTCACTCACCTCTTCGCACTCAATCCCGTTGACCAGGATGTAATTGTCACATTGCTTACACTTGACCATCTTGCTCTTCATTTTTTTCAGTCTGTGAGTCAGTGCGGCACGGGGGCGCATTTCGTGGTTTGCAGGTCATCCCGTTGCTGTCAGACAAACCCTCTTCGCTCTCTGCAGACACATAAAGAAGAGTCAACAACTGCACTGTCAGCCACAAAAGTGAAGAAAGTGTAAACGATGAACAGCGTCATACCTGCTTCTTGCAGAGAGTCTTTCTCATCAAGATCATCTGAAGACATGGTTCCCGTGGAGGAGGCCTTGGGCAGCTTACGGTTCCCATAAGCTTCAGAGAGGAGACACATGACTACCCCATTTTCAGATGAGACGGTTTACTTCATAAGTTACAATATATTCTCCCTACCTGGACTGGACAGCGACTCAAGACTTCCTCCGGTGCTGTCTCTGTCGCTGTGACCGGGGCGTCCTGTACAGCAGCAAATAACGTGAAAATGTTCAAGTGCGCTTTAAATAGACGAGTTATATGTTTGAAAAAAACGCGAAAGAAGACGTACGTCCATCTACTAAACTGCTGCTGTGTTTCAGTTCCTCTGGTAACACGTACGAATCTTGTTGATAACTCAGAGCAGTGCTCTGTTTACGTCGACCTGTCGGTGGGGATCTGGGAAATGCACAAAAATCCATCTCAAATGAGGTGGCTGCATTTAAAGTAAGCTTTACTGAGATTACAGGCAATTCGGTGGTATTCACAAGAAGCTTAGTGATTCGTGCAGTTCTGTTACCTAGCCAAAAAAAAAAAAAAAAAAGGTACCATGCAAATGCTAATGTTTTAGCTTTTTGGACATCTACAATGGCATAATAGAAGTTACTTGGTTTTCACCTACTTGCCTTCATTTATATTATATAACACACTATATTGCCAAAAGTACGTAAACACCCCTTTCTAATAAACAGGAATTTTGATGAGTACAGAACTCTATGTTCAAGCGTATAATGACATTCTAGGGAATTTTATGCTTCTAATTTTAAAAGCAACAGTTCGGACAGGAGCCTTTTCTATTCTAATATGTCGATGCCTTTGTGTGCAAGGCAAGGTTTAAAAAGAAATGATTGATTCAGCCAGCGTGGAAGAACTTGACCGGTCTGCAGAAAGAAGCTGAAAACCAATGCTGTGACTTTTTAAATGCAGAGCTTGAGCCGAAAATCATCACCAAACACCAAAGACTTGTACTTACACTATGGACAAAAGCATTGGCACACACTCTTCTTTAGAACAGAAATGGCACTTGCAAAGCTGTGTTCATTAGAAGGGGGCATCCCAATACTTTTGGCAATATGGCGTATCATACACCAATTTTGCTGTATATATTAACCATGCAAGCTAACATTGATGGTGAGTAAGATTTTATGTTTTTGAAAGATTTTTCTGCATCATTACATGATTACAGTTTTCAGCGTCATACAATGCTTCAGAAATCAATCTAATATGCTGATTTGCTGCTCAAGAAACATTTATTATCATCTATGCTGAAAACATTTGTGCTACCTAATATTTTTTGTGGAAAGCCTTATACATTTCTTTCAGGATGCTTTGATGCACGGAAAGTTCAAACGAACTGCATTTGTTACTGTCACTTCTGATTACCTTAATGCTTCCTTTCCTAATGAAAACATTAACTTCTGTAAAAAAATGTCTTCCTGCAATTTCCAGGCTTTACCTCTTGTTCTGGGGGGTGAACTCCTGAAATATGAAGTTCTGGAGAGGTTGTTCGGGCAGGTTCTTCCCCAGGATGTAGTGCAGGTAGGGTTCTCCTGGATCGCAGGGCCTGCAGGTCAGTTCTAAGTTCTGGTAGCCCAGAGGAACCTGCTCGGTCTGCTGCCGCTGGTAATAAAACATGTTCACCGTTGCCTGGCGGAAGAACAAGACGGACACAGCTGTTTCTATGGCTGCTAGTGTATTCTGAGGGGTTAGCCCGCTCCATGTAGTAGATGATTCCTTTTACTTTTAAGGTAAACCAACCTCTTTTAGCACAGTGTCTCCTTGGCAGATGAGCTTGCGAATGTGGACAATGATTTTGCGCTTCACCTTATCCAGCTCTTTTTGATGGTTGTTCGCTTCGCACACACACTGCCTGTAGAGCATCTCGGTCTCTGTAACCTGCACGGTAACAAAGCATAGTGATAAATACCATAGTGATGATAATATACCATAATACATATTTACTAGCGCTGTCAAATTATTAATTGCATTCAAAATAAACGTTTTTGCTTAGATAACACATATGCATATGTACATACATGTATATGTGTGTGTGGCGTGTATATTTATCATGTACTCTATATATAATAAAACACTCATGTATATATTTCAGGAACATGTTATGCTTATATAATAATTTAAAAAACTAAGTTACATGAATATAAATATAGACTTAAATCATTTCTAAATATATATTGTATTTGTGTGTATTTACGCAGACATGATAAATATATATAGTAATGCATATATATATTATGAAGAATAATTATTTTGGATGCAATTAATCACACTTAATCATTTGACATCTGATTATTTGAGAAAAAACTCCCAAACAGTCATAATGAAATGTTAAGGTTACATTTTAAATACGTTATTGATCTTTTTTATGGAAAGCACATAAATATTTTTACGCAGAGTATGTTTGAATGCTTGAAATTGTCTTGATGACATGAGACAGTAATGTTATTGAGCCTATTGTTTTCATAGTTTTGTGTTGATGTGAAATGATAGAACGAGCCATATACTATGTCACCTGACCTTGGTTTGGGCGTCATCTCTGGACTTCCTCCTCTTGTCCAGGGTTTTGTAACCCCCTGTGTCCTCTTCAGCTTTGGCCGTCATGGCTTTGGCCTTCTCCAGCTCCTCACAGCGCTGCAGGTATTGCTGTCTTGCTCTCTTCAGCGCAGACACTGCATCATTCTAACGGACAGAACATTATCAGGCACATTACTGGAAAAGCCGAGCACATCAAAAACATTATCGGCCGCGGCGCTATGAACCGACCATCCTCTTCTGCTCTTTTGACCACTGCTCTTTGAATTCCCGTCGCCACTTGTCGATTTCGTTCTTCTTGGCTGACAGAGCCTGTGGGATTGATAGCAGAACCCCACAAGTTAGATACGATGTTTAAAATTTCTCGCATTTGTTATGAAGATTTGAAGGGGGTGGATCGGATGGAGCACCTGGTAGCAGCGCTGCTGAATGAGTTCAGCTGTTTGTTTGGCTGATGTGCTGCTTTTGATATCATGTTCCAGAGCCTGTGTGTAGATGATCTGCAGAGGCATCATGTCCTGTGAAGTGTGTCCAAAAATATGTTTATTAAATTATTAAATGTCTTTTTGTCAATTGAAACTTTCTTTCTTATTACGTATAATTTATCATCATTTATTTATTATCAACCCTTTAACATTTATTTTAGCTTTTACTTCAAATGTATTTGTTTTCCACGAAAAACGTTTTTAAATCCATAATAAAAACATGAATTATTGCATGTTTAAAATTATGGTGATCTAATTCAATGCATGGAATAACATTATAACTTGCTTCAATGTTTCTTAATTAAATTAAAATGATTTTGTTCATAAATTATTATTTATTATCAATTATTAGGTTTCATTTAAAATATAATGTTAATAAAGTTTCATTTATTTATTTATATAAAAGTGACAACAGTGTCAGTGAGTGAAATAAGTGAAATAAGATGTGAAGACATAAAAAAAGTTAATTGTCTCGTATCATACGTTTTCTGAAATGTTAAATGTTTAAATACACAAATAAGGCATTATCTAACTACACAAATGTAAACATTGGATAAAGCCAGATTTATTCTTGTTTAATTTTATTTTAATTATCTTATTTATCTTATCTCAGAGCTTAGATCTGTGGCATTTCAAAATATTATCAAAATAATATTTTAGGATTAAATGGAAAATATACATGAGGCAATAGATTGCATTGCTGTTGTTATATACAGACACAATCACATACATTTAACAAAATAAAATAATGAATAATAAAATAATAAAATCTGAATGGTTTAGCCTGAAAGAAGTCAATTTACAAAAGCAAAATAGCATAAAATCTCAAAACATAGAAGCTACTAAAGTGCCTTTACAAAGACAAAATATTATTTAATTTTGCGTATTTAGTATACATACAATGCTAACTATAAAATCAGCCTTAGAAATATAAAAGAGTAAGCGATTTTATTCCAGTTTTTAAACGTTATATCCACCAGTATTATTTTCCATCACATGCTATGGATGCTATGCAATGTTGTGCAAATTTTCATACCTTTATATTAAGTATACATAGTAAAAAAAACTAGTTAGAGTATAAAATGTGTTTTAAAAGCATTGCCAAATAGCTAAAGAAATTCATTCCACATTTCGTGTAGACACACGCGTATTTTTACCTGTTGAGCGACGCATGACTTGGCCGCATCTGCTGCTCTCATAATACTCTTTGCGAACTCTTGCTCTGTAAACAAACAGCATGACTTTCGTAATCACATAATGCCCCAAATCATAACGTCAGAAGAAAAAGGTGAATGGAAAATACGATTGACCGATAGAAATAGTTTGCATTTGTACCGATGAGCACAGAACAGAGTGTTTCAAAACATCAATACAACTGTGAGCGGACATTAGGTGACATAACTGTATCAGGCCATAACCCATTAGCATTACAGCTCAATGGAAAATAGGATATTCATCATCACCGATTCCAGGAATACGTTATAATGTACTTTTATGCTTTCCTGTTCTGTCCATTCATTATTATCGACGTGTAGCCTTGGCTCTGTTTCATATTTTGAGTTAAATCTCTGGTTACACTATAGATTATTGCAAAATTATACAATATTTCAGCTACAGTTTGTAACCGGCGTGTACGCTGGCGCATAAAACTTCTTTATGCTGCTGTTGCCCTAAAAAACGGCTAGTGGTTTTTCTCAGTATTGGATGTGAGGCATTAGACGCTTTTAGGAAGCCATCAGTAAGCGCTCACTAGATGGCGCTGTGCATGATGACGTGTTCATCCTCTTACAGGTGTTGTTTAGAGCAACTCGTATTCTCTCAGAGATCCAAATTTAGACCCTTATTCTGTTTCCAGGAAGAAGTCCCTCAGCTTCTTTTCCAGACCGAAATGGCCTGTAATTACTGGCAAACAAATCTAACCTAAACACAAGGTGTCAGAACATCGAAAACGCAGGTTTTAGTATTCTGTATTTTTCTGACAGATAGTGGATGTGTTCCTGCGACTATTTGGCAGAAGTTCACGCAATCAAAGACTCAGTTTAAAAAGCTCACCCAGGCTGATTCTTTTGTCCATCCAGGTCAGGAGGTCTTTGGCGTAACGGCACCACATTTTGGCGTACTGGAGGGCGAGCTCCACGCCGCCCTCGCAGCGACACAGGGTCAGGTCGGCATCCTGGGCTGAGGGGGAATACATCAGCATCAACGGACCGTGTGCATGCCTCACTCTGCAAGCTAAACCCAGCTCAGGACTGACAGAAGCCTGTCCTCAACCAGCTTTAAAGGTCCTGTCGGCTGCTAATATGCACGATAAATCTCCCGTATGCGCATCAAAACAGAACCTAATTGTTTAAAACAATGCAGTAAGCCACCGTTCCCCGAATGTCTGTTTAAGACGTCATAAACAAGCACCGAATCATAACATCTGTGATAATCCAAGGGAAAAGCCGAATCCCTGCTGCTCTCCACCACAATATTCCAGATTGGTACTTCAATATCCATGCAAGATCTGAGTATTGGGAACTCCTGAGCTCGCTCAGTAGTGTCCATGAGGCTTTAGGGCTCAGCAGCGAGTGTGTGAGGATTTCACAGAGACCGAGACGGTTCACCCTCCCTCTGTCTGCTGTCTCCTCCCTGTGCGTTAAATGCTAAAAAACTGATCTGATCAAATCATCAAAACTAATTAATTTTTTTTTCGCAATCCTCAAATTTGTGCTGAAGTGTCTTTATCCAACTTCTATCCTGCCTAGCTTATGTTAATGGATTTGTATGTGTGTGTGTGCATGTTTGGCAGGGGTTGGGGGGTAATCCAGGACACTAGCAGACTCTAGAGTGATGGTCTTTAGATGACGGTGGAGTTGATTTCTTGATATAGAAGGATATTGGTATCTCATCATTACTTTACACTCTCCTAAACAATCCTTTCTCTCTTTTTTGCGTCCATAATAGTTATTGAATAAACAATTAAGCCATTTTTTTTTTTTCAAGAGTTACAAAAGAAATATATATATATATATATTTTTTTTAACACTGCAATACAGTAACACCCAATTTGTATTACTGTTATGCATTAAAATGAATCTAATTATCACTAATGTAAAAATCTTATTGCCATTACTGAAATAATTTATTTAATTCCTAATAAAAAATAGTATTGTTATGTAAAAAATTATCATTACCTTAATGCTGAAAATGTTCTAGTCTCATTTGTGTAATGTGAAAAAATGTCATTACTGTGATGCAAAAAAATCTCATTCTTATTAATGTGATCTGTAATATTCTAATAAATAAAATTTTACTCTGATGCAAAAACTATTTCTATTTTAATCTCTCTTATTACTGTGATGTGAAAAATCATCTTTTTATATTAAATTATCATTACCATTTTGCAAAAAAAGCTCATCCTCATTATTGTGCTGCGAAAAATCATTCAGTACCATGATGCAAAAAAAAAAAAAAATCAAATTTTCATTACCATAACGCAAAAAAACTCATTGTCATTACTTTTTGACTTTTTACACTGATGCAAAAAATTTATTCTTGTTACATTATTTAAAAAATCAAATGTGATGATCTCCTTCTTGTTACTGTGACACATAATTAATCTAATACTTATGACCCTGATCCAACCGTGACATCTCATTTTCATTGGTTTAATGTTAAAAAGCCTCCTCCTTATTACTGTGATGTGAAAAATCTCATTCTCATTACCGAGATTCACAAGTCTCATTCTCATTAGTGTAATTTGAAAAAACTCATAAGGCAAAAAAATATTCTTATTACTGTGATGTAATTTTTTTTATTTTCATTACCATAATGCGAGAAATCTCATTTTCATTACCATGATGCAAAAAAGAAATCTAATTCTGATTACCACAATGTGAAAAAAACACAGTCATTACCATGACATCAAAATGTCTTTCTAATTATAGTGATGCAGAAAAACATGTTGTGAACATGTTAAAAATAAGTCATAAAAATAAATCATTACTGTGATGAGAGAAATCTCATTCTCATTCTCAGTAAATTTTGAAATAATTATGAAGCATTATTTAATTTCAAGCAAAATATAATTTCTTCTACTTCAACTTTTTTTTTGATTCTGGGGAGAATTATGTCAACGTGCCGGTCAATACAGCCATTTGTTAGTTAAATTTGTTTTATGATTTATGAAGACAATAAACTTCCAGTTTCATCCAGGGAAGTCATGAAAAGTCTCTCCTTAGTGGGTGCATTAGGCTGATCAGGTCTCACAGCGGGGGTTTGAACTAGGCTAAGAATACACGGTTGATACTGCAGTCAGTCTCAGGTGTGAGTAATAATGGTGTAGTGCTTTGTAAGCACCAGCCAAGATATCATCTCGAAGGTCACTGTGTGGATGCTTTATTTAAACTTTTGAGTGTTAACGTAATCCCTAATCTCAGCTAGCAAACAGCTATGTGCTCTCAGCGTAAGCAGGTCTAGCCAAGGTAGCAGCCAATTAAGATGACGTCAATTTATAGCTATTCACAACTATCACCTAATAAAAATCTAATCTCTGGTTACTACTCTCTTCTTCATAATCTACAGTTCTTATCTACGACTCTACTAATTTTACATAAGGATTCAAATTCTACACGTAACATGCTATGCTATGCTATCCTATCTCGCTACAGTTTTCAGAGAGATGGATCAGCGGGAAAAACAGAGAGCAGCTGTCTGCCACTTTAATCTGCTCTCTAACTCCCGTCCGGTGCTAATCTTGTTAGCCAGGGGCAATTAGTCCATGTGGCTAATTACATGTAAACAGCGCAGGTTGAAGAAGAGAGATTTAGTGGCGTGACATGATGCCTCCGGGCCTGTTCAGTCACTCTCTTTGCTTTGCTCCTATCAGATATCAGTCATTGCCATCTATGTCCAAATGATGGACAGGAGACCATGTGGAAGCAATAAACCACAACGAACCCGTCTGGATGTATGATATTAGTCTTCCTCTAAATGACCAGCAAATAAACACTCATACACAACGAACTTACCGGTGACAGCTCCGTCTTTTTCCTCCTCTTCACGGCAGATCTTCAACGACTCCACATCTTCACCCTAAAAAAACACACCGCTTTTAATATTCACTGTAAACCGTGTTTTTTGAGAAAGATTGCTGAACCCAAAAGCAGCATGAGATATGAGTACGAGTATATGAAAAAATGAGTGGGAACAATAATTCATCAATCATGTCTCACTGTAATATCATCCAGATCAGCGTTGAGCGTGGTGTCTGCTGAAGTGTCTGTTAAAGACAGCGAGTCTGCTTCTAGTAGCAGCTCATCCACAGTCCTGAGAAATCAAATCAACCGATACAAAGATATTAAAAATGAAGCGTTCTCACAGAGCCAAAACAGAGCCCATCTTTCATTCATTTAAAAAAAAAGGTTGTATCATCATCATCCATGGAAACATTCCACTACACAAAAGATTTTTATAGTAGAAAAAGAGTATTTAGATTAATGAAATGTGCTTCAATGTAAAAACAAGGTTCTTTGAGGAACCCAAACTTTTGTTCTACGGCAAAAAACTCTTTTGGAACCTTTACTTTAAAGCTTGTATGTCATGACAAAGTGTAAAGGTGTACGTACGAGCATGTCAATGAGAGATCCAAGTTAGCGTCAAAATCACGTAATATCTCACTGTAACGCTTGGTTTCTGAGTGCCGGACTGGGGTACCACCATCTGAAACGGATCAATAGGACAGGTTATGATGCCGCATGCGATATTTTAAAATTAAAATAGAATCATAAAAAAGGTTACACATTATTTTAAGGTGAACTTGTTACAGTGTAATTAAACATAAGTACTGAGCAATAATAATTAACTATATCATTTCTATAGGGTTAGGGTTAGGAAGAGAGGGTTGGGTATAGGGTTAGTTGCATGCATTTATGCATAATTTATTCTTATTATAATAGCAAGCAACTTTATTTTCCTATAATACAAGGAAAACACATACAATAACCAAGACTGACATAGATTTTTTGTTTGTTCTTCTTTTAATCCTAAAATAATTAATTCTTTAATTTTCTTCATTTTAATTAGTTTTTTTTCGAGCACTGTCAAATGATTTTAATGATTTTACACAAGTTTTTGTGTACATAATATATATGTACAGCATTAACTTATTTATAAGTAAGTGTGGTATCTATCCATTCCTCAACTGAAAGTGCTCATTTTCTTGTAGCCTTTTTAATCCAGTAGTTGCCAGAAGAATCAATATCAGTCCTTTTGTTGTAGATTCGATATGATGGATAATGACAATGTAATGTAATATGTGCAACATGGACAGTGTAATGTAAAAACAAGTTAAACTATGATAACACCTCTTTGTGAAAAAACTTAAAGCACATAAATTTTTGTGTGAGCACAGGAACTGGAACTTAAAACTAGCGTACAATTAATGACTTGATGAATGTGCAGTTGACATCAGGACAGGAAGTTGCACCGCTAAAGTTCACACAAACATTTGGTGACAAAAGCAGTAAAGATAAAGCAGCAACATTTGTGCCACAGTATTAGTGTTTTTTTTTTTTGCACAAATCATTACATTGCATATTTTAAAGGTAGCAAATGACTTTTCTAAAGTTCACGTTGGGCTATTACTTAACGTAAACTCTCCGAGTCCTTCACTGCACATTTGCAATGCTGTAAATGTGGCTCTGAACACGCAAAAGTGCCACACTAATGCTGCACTGACAAAGAAAGTGTCACAGTCAATGTCTCTTTTTCTTTGACATGCTCCATTTAGGTCAACCGCATCCTGTTCAGGTTTGGTAACATGCTCTGCTACAGGGACAATAAGGACTTGTTTTTGATGAGATGAGTTCAGATGTATGGAATAAGATTTTTCTCTTCATCTCCATTTTGCTTGACAAAAATCACCCACCGGATGTGAAAGTCATCTCATGGATGGCACTGGATTATGCAGTCAGTTGACACGTTGTAAGCTATTACACAAAATGTTTTCATTCTAATTTTGATAACAGTTTGAAACGGATAACGTTCAATGACATGTGACGCTTAAAGTGGTTGAAACGAGAAGCACTGCGTTTATCGCAAATTATTTGAAACCAGTGCATGTGACTTCCTCCCACTGAGGTCTTATTGAGGTTTATTTCCACATCCCGGATTTAATCCGGTTACATGTTTTATGACAATTTTTAATTATCAAATTAACATATATTAAAATACATTACAAAACAAACTAAATTCCAATACACAACGCCAAATAATAAACTCTATGTAGCTTTTTTCTGCAAAATTTACTCTCCTGTGCAAAGCGGTCTCAAGTCACCTTCTGAGATGTGGTAAGATGTGGTAATTTTGTACATTTGTCAAAATGTCCCAAACGCACAAAACTTCCTCGCCATGCAACTTTTTTTTACAGAGGCAAAATGGACAAGACAGGAAGTGCTCTGATCATGCACTGATCGTTGCATGCAACACAAACACGCAAGCACGCACATGCAAAGAAAGAGAACAAAAGACAGACATGCACATATGCAGCTCAAAGCTGTTGCTAGATTGGCTACAGCAAAAACACATTCTCCTCAAAATCTGATGTAACTCACCCTGAACCTTTGGTTGCCTCAGCTGTGCAGTCTCTGCTGCCTCCTCCATCTAATCCTTGACCGATGAACCAGCAGCTCACAACAGACCGTGTTCGTGTTGTCATCCAGCAGTTAGTCCATCCACCCCAGCTGAAGATGATTGGGTCAGAACCATCACCTTTCATCGAACGCCGACACAGGACACGAAGACTGTGTGGGTTTTGATAACTCTGCTCTCTCTTCCCTCGCACCGTCGCTTCTCTTCCTCTAAAGCGAAGGTTGGCCAATGTTCTTTCACCATCGTATGAGGAGGAAGTTTGTCTCACTATCACTCTCAGACACACCTAACACCCCCAACTTCTGCTGAGGCCCGAGATATTTCTGGTAATCTGTGGTAGCGTCTGTTGCAATGTTATTTTGTAAGTGATTCTTTGTTTGGGGCCTATCAAAAGATTTTGAATTCGGAGGTACTTTATTTATCCTGCAACTTTCATTTAACTAATGTCTAATCAGCATTTCGTCCTGCATTTGGGACAAATTAATACCGGATAGGAACTTTTTGCTTTAAAAATTAAAAATTAACAAGAAATCAGTCTAAAATCTTCCTTCAGCATTCACCCAATGAAATGTGTCTTCACAGCATTCTTTTCAGCCCCCTGCTGGCTGATGGTGGTTAAGACACAGGAAGAGCTGACTCTGTGATCAGCAATATTGTCTCTGTTCTCCTCAGATAGTTTCATGCGGTTTCGCATTTTGACATTTTCAAGAAATATTTGTGTATCAAAAGTTCTACCTAAGACTACCGAATACTCAAGATATGTCACTCGTATAGTTTTAAATGGGGAAAAATTAAAAGCTTAAAACGGCCGATCCATCACAAGAAGCCCCGCCTTCTAAATAATATAGCCAATCGCTGATCTGTGAAGGCAGAGCTTTACGGCAGTTCCGGTTGCTATAGAAACAGGACTGCATACGCAATGACTGACCTCGCCTGAGAAATAAGCCTTTAAAATGCTATTTGAGCAAAAGAAACTTCTATTATAGCACAGCTGTCAGATTTCATTGGTGATTTGAAATATGAAAGTTAATCGTAAGCTTAATTTGATGTTTGCCAATACAAAGAGATAGGAGCTGCACTTGGATGTGCTTGGAGGTGTATCAAAGATGGCCGCTGGTGGTGACATGACTTGTCTTAAAGAGACTTTGGTTCTACCAACAAGTGAACTTTGCTACAATGAGAAGCCACACGTTGGACCACGGTGAAACGACACAGTTCAATTTGAAAAAAAAAAAAAAAAAAAACATTTGATGACTTTTACAATGGATCAGAAGATGCTATCCTAACACATCAGGACTACTTTAGCAGACGGACTGTAAAAAAATGGCGGCCACATACAATGATCTCAAAGAACTTCAAATAAGACAGTGAATGCCAATATCAAAACATCCACCAGTGGTCAGTCACTGAGACCTTCACCACATGTGCCAAACAGAAACCATGGCTGACAAAAAAAAAAAAAAAAACAGAGACCTGAGATGCTGTTTTCAGGGCTGCTTTATAAAGCAGTTCTGAAACAGCAAGGACCAACCTGACACAAAGCATAAGATGGGGAAAAACTCAATGGAATGACTCTAACTAATTGCAAGCCCCTTCCAGAGGCCTGTAATGATCACAATGTTACTTTACAGTGGCGTAAATAACGTTTTGTTTACTGGAGTTCATTAAATGTAGATCTCTACTAATTTTTGTACCTAGTCACACAGGTAAGAATTTCAAGGCACATTTGACGATCGGTTTCACATCTCAATGAAACGTACATAGCATGAAGTGAAAACTGAATTAACACATTTTGTTTTGAAGCCAGTCTCACAAAGCCAATGCAATGGCTTCACAACACTGGTAAAATAAGCAGTGAGAATAATTAACCAATGCATAACAGCCTATAACGATAATTTGTTCAGATATAGAAGTAGTCACATCATCACCTATCTTCAGCTGGAAGGAAAAAGGTTTGCGGGCCTGTGCCAGCATCAGGATGTTTGTCTTGAGGCGACGCAGCTGTGATATAATTAAACATAGAAGACAGATATAGATCTTGATATGACTGACAACATGGTCGAAAATGGCACATCACCGAGCATCTCTACAGAAATGACACGCAGCCTCTAAAGAAGACACATTTTTTCCAGTGAAAATGTTTCAACCATTCTTTATATTTAAGGCACAGTTGGTGAAATACAGTCACAGTTATGTACATGGTGATAGTACAACATTGTGACTAAACAGCGCAATGACAAAAAAATCTAAATGAGTACCAAAAAAAATAGGAATGTTGCCGAGCGGAATGTGTGTAGACCTTTAATTGCTGTCCTGATGATACGACAGAAAAACAGACAATGAGGCGTTTATGGTTACTGGCTACGACTGAGGAAGTAACCGCTTGAAACACCACCGAAGAGGTTAATGGTATCACAAGGCCTAAAAATAACAACATCCTTCAAGTTAAAATAACATGCTTCATGCCTTACAATAACAACATGTTTCATGTCTCTTTTATTATTGTTAAGAACGACTACGTTCATTTCTGGATTGTGAACACCGCATAAAAAAATATTAGTTACGTGTGATTATTTCAGGTTTTTTTTCTTTCAGATTGATTGAACTGTTCTAAAAACATCAGTGGACAGATTAACAAAATATCCTTAAGATAAAATCCTTCATAGCTCCTGTTTTCTTCTTATTTTTTAACCTAAGAAGGATTAAAAGAATTTAGAGTTGTATCATTTGCTCAGCAGTAGATCCTCTGTAGTGAATGGGTGCCGTCAGAATGAGAGTCAAAACAGCTGATAAAAACATCAGAATAATCCACACGACTTGAGTCTATCAGTTAATGCGTTATGTAATTCATATAAACAGATCTATTATTAGGGCACTTCTGGACATAATACATAAGCCCTATAATAAAGTTTCCTCCAGTGAAAACATCCATCTCCTGTCGTCCTCTCTAATCAAAATCCACCAACATATTATTATTCATACTAATCTGTGCACATTCTCATGTTTTAGACAAGGCTGGAGGACGTTATGGATTATGAACACATATTGTGGCCAGAAGTCATGATTTAAAGTTAAAATGCCATAATAATGCATTTGTTTCTTACAAACCCAAAGCTTTTAACTTCACAAGATGTTAATTGATGTTTTTAATCAGCTCTTTGGGACTCTCATCCTGACGGCACCCCTTCACTGCAGAGGATCCATTGGTGAGTAAGTGAAATAATGTTGAATTTCTCCAAATCGGCTCTGGTGAAGAACAAAGTCCTCTATATCACGGATGGCCTGAGGGTGAGTACATTTTCAGTCATTTTTTTTTATTTTTAGGTGAACTAATTCTATATGAATCTTTCAAGACTTGCCCTTAAGTACATCCTTACAAACTTTACATTTAGTATACCTGCTAACTTCTCTCCTAAGAAGATATTCAGGAATGTTCCTGGTGTTTTTAAATCACAGGATACAGTGAAGAACAGATCAGAAAGCGCAGTCCGGCAAATTTGATCTCCAAATAAAAGGGACAAATGATTAAACGCAAAAATATATTTTTTTCAGGCAAACATAAAAAAAAAATTTCTGAAAATGCCTCTTCTGGTCAGATATATTGTGCTTATAGAGCGGAGGACTTTGCCCCCAGAAGCAAGTCTAATGGTGTGTCCAAAACAATTTCTCTCATAGTTCGTCTCGAGCTGTTCTGTCCAGAGGAGACTGGAGCACATCTGAGTTTTGGGCCTCTGTGCTGATTTCAGCCTGTTCCCGGGTTTTACCCGAGCGCTTCCTGTCCCAGTCTGTGCGCACTTTCTCATTGTCCCACACAGTGGAGGTTTCTGTGTCACTGATGTACCCAGGTTCACCCGTGTAATGTGTAGGAAACACAAGCAAGGGCTCTGCTGAAAATGCTTTCAGGTCCTCTCGTCTCAAACTGATCCATGTAATCCGATCTGAAGATGTTGTTGTAGATGAACATGAAGACAGAGGAAAATTAGACAAATGCAAAACATATAATAATAATAATAATAATAATAATAATAATAATAATAATAATAATAATAAACGAAAAAAGTTTGTGTTTACATAATATGTGATATAACACACATATATTATTGTACATATATTATATACACATATTTTTCTTGAAAATATACATGGATGTGTGTGTATTTATATATACACATAATAAATATGCACAGTACACACATATATACACACACACACACACACACACACACACATATATATACATATATATATATATATATATATATATATATATATATATATATATATATAAAATGTAAACAAAATCTATTTTGAATGTGATTTATCACGCTAATAATAAATGCGTTGCTTTTTTTCTTTTCTTTGCCAACTAATCACATGTACTATGATTAACTAATAACACATGTTTAGTTTGAATTAATATATAATTAGGTGTTCTAAAACATTACACTATGGAAGCCACTGAATAGAAACTGACTTTTTTTCCAATTCAAAACTAAAATTAAAATAAAATTGTTATTGAGTTTATATCTTGTAATTCTGACATTATTTCTTGCAACTGCAAGTTCATATCCTGCAGTTCTGAGAGGAAAAGTCAGAACTGTGAGATGTAAATTTGCAACTTTAAGACAAAAACCCACTCTTTTATCTCTCACTGTTTGTTTGGGTGTGTAAAGCATATACTGTTTTAGTGTTCAGTGTGTTTGATTGACTGATTATCAATTACATTCTAAAACTCAAATTTAGACTATAAATCACAGGACCTACTCGATACTCCAATTTTAGAAAAAAAAATTGAGTGGAATAATTAATAGAGAAGTAGAAGTTATGTTACTTGCATATATGGGATGTGTGGAGGATCTCCTCCATTTGCAGTACTTACACAGGATGCTTATTAAACATAATAGGAAGGAACTCGTCCACAGGTAACATTTTACTGAGTGGTTCTGCTTTGAGGAGCTTTTTGGCTCCTTGTAATGACATCATGTAGCCCAAGGTCCAATAGGAATAGTCCGCCTCCACCAAGTTGCGAATGTTTGGTACTGCCTTCTCTGGTCGGTCCACCTGCATCCTCTTCCTCCCAATATAACTGCAAAAACACACAACAACCAACATGAACAAAGCTCCCATTAATACGTAACCCTGAAAATTGAGAACAAAAAACCCCCGCTCACATGAGGTCCCAGTCCAGACCCTTACTCTCCACCTCTCGCATCAGATTCTGCAGGCGGCGCTTGAAGAAAATCTCAAACCGCAAATCATCTTCAAGCACCAGCGAGGTCTTCAGGCCTCTGTCTGCAATCTGTGTATTGCAGAACACAAAACTTCAGATGCTCACAAAACATGTGGTGATATATGGAGAAACTTTTTGGGGGTGTTAATGTTGGTATTAATGGGCAACTAGGAGAGACACAGGACCTAAGATTGATTTAAAGCATCCAAACAGAAATTTGGGGAAAGTGCAAAAGGAAAATTGCCATGTATCATTAGCCTTAGCCTATATACACACTCTTTAACAAAATCTAGTGAGCTGCCTAATTAGACAGAATTTTAAGGCAGACATTAACACAAGTTTCTTCCAAAAGGTAACCATGTTTGCTACCTTTTGAAAAGCCTTGTTCAATGCCAGATTGGCTATCTGTGAAGATCTATTGCACTTACATTTCTGTATTAACAGGCAGCTGCTTGAACAACCATTCCAAAAATCTAGGGTCGTTAAGTTTTTTTTTTGTTTTTGAAAGAAATTAATACTTTTATTCTGTGAGGTGGCATTCAATTTGGTAAAGATGTTTAAAGGATTTATATTTCAAATAAATGCTGTTCTTTAAACTTCAAAAAACTCTGAAAAAGTGTCATGATTTCCACAAAAAAATGTTAAGCTATAAAATATAGGACTTTTTTTCACGAGCATCATAGAACGCTTTCTAAAGTATCATGTGACACTGAAGACTGTAATAACTGAAAATTTAGCTTCGCCATTATTAGAATAAATTAGAAGATTTTAATAATATTTCACAGTATTAGTGTTTTTCTCAAATAACTGCAAGCTTTGCGAGTAGTAAGTGACACTAAATATAAAAAATCTTACCCCCCGAACATTTCAATGGTAGTTTAAATAGGCAGCAGAGACTGAGGCACCAAATTTGGGAAGAGAACAACAAACTGGGATATGAGCCAGACCTCTTTCCAGATGTTATAGTGGGACAGGAAGCAGCCCAGCTCTCCTCTTGTCAGAGGTCTGCCATGGTAGGGGTCACTGTAGCCGGGAAGCATGTGGATTGCCATAGCATTGATCTCACTGACGTTCATAGCTCTGGTATACAAAGAAAGGCTGTAAGCAAATGTTTCGCGTTGGAAATGAATGCCGTATCTGTTCGAAGGTAACGTAAGTGAACTTACTTGCCATCAACAGCTGCTATAATCTTGCAGGCAATTTCTTGCTCTCTCAGGGACCTTAGCATGCGCTCACGACGGTCGACCCGCCGCTTCAGGTTGATCATAAACACCTTTTAAAGCACATAAAAGCACGCTGAACACAACATTACAAAATAACCGTTCCGATCAGTAAAAACAACCCACATGTTTACCTCATCAAAGTCCATTTTGTCAGGTCTTTTGACAGGTTTGGGCAAGTATCTGGAAGGCTCAACTGGAGGATTTCGCACTGGAAATTACAAAAGGTGGTTACATTTGATAAGGCATAAGTATACGTTTTTTCTTCTTTGTAAAGCTGACACATACCATTGACCTCCATCAAAGTATGAATGAAGCTGTCTGCTTCGTCCTGCATGGTGCTGTGAGCTCGAAGAGGCACTGGGAGGTGCCCATAAATCTCCCTGTTACAAAGAAACATTTGTACCTCTGCAAAAACCACAGAGAATACAAATTAAAGTGTGAAATAAAAGGCGCAATATCATCTTAAAGGAATGGTACACGCAAAAATGTAAACAAGCACAAGGCACCTAGTGGCAAAAAATAAATTTGCGTTTTCATTCAGACCAATGTGAAAAGACCAACAAGTGCGCGGGGAATATGCTAATGTTTTCATTGGCGACAACAAAAAACGGTTTGGGGTTCATTTTAAAAATGACTTATTTCTACTTTATTTTGTGCACTTTCAAATTTCATTCAAATTCAAAGATTCAGATTTTAGGTTAACGGGCATGGGATTGCGGGTATCCGTCACCCACCTGCCATCCGGGCTGAAAAAGCAAAGACTATAATGTCGTCAAAGGCCCAGGTGTAGTCTGGATGTGGCGGGTGAAAAGCAAGCATTCTGGAGGCTTCTTTCCGCAGATCAACCAGGTAAGTGGAGTGCACCATGGGAACTGCAAAGCAACCTCTACGCACTTGCTTGCGCATGGGGATGTAGGCAGGCGTTCGTTTATAGTAGCCCTGGAGAAGTTTGATGGTACGTTTTTTTTGTTTTTTCATATTTTTAGAAAAAAATGAAAGTTTACATACACATATTGAGAGTAACCGTACCTGGGATGTCATTCCACACCAGAAGTTTGAATATGCAGCACGAGACTCCATCATTGGTGCCACAATTGTCTTGTTTTCTTTTATCAGCTTCCACAAGACGTCTCGGTTGATCAGGAGGTTATCACAATCAATCATCTGGAAAAATATAAAATAACGATACATTTTTCATGCACGCATTAATAAGCTGCAGACAAAAACAAAGCTTACGTCAGATAATCACCAAATACAATACAATCACGACGCTAAAAAATTATTTGTGTTTAATGTTACTGATTGTGTACGACACAGTATTCAAGAGCCACCCCCTGCAGACTTCTAGAAATCTGCAGGGTTTTGGACTGATTTTATGGAACAATTAGACTGGCTGATGGCTGATTTTCTCGTGTGGGTTAAATATTGCAGAAATTACATTGCTTGTAATAAAACATTATGCATTCCACCTATGGTAAAGCTCTGATAGATATAAAGTGTTGTGAAGGATGGTACTGTGGTAGGAGGCATTGTATCCGCGTTTATGATCAATCTGCATAACAATGACTGAAAAATATGTCATTTAGACCTGGAAAGGTCATATTAGGGTTTTGACATGGGATATGGCCGCAAGCTCAGTCTCCCATTTATCGCAGTAACAGAGATTCTATCAAATAATCATGATAATTAGACGATTAATCAGTAATGGCCACGAGTCTCTATTTGCTAGCTCTGAGATTCATGGTCCTGACGAAAAGAGTGGACAGTGCGTGGTAAACTCACCATCAGATAGTCTGCCCACATCTCACGTGCAGACTCGAGCGCTGCCTGCCGCAGTTTCATGATGTAGGCGTAGCGCTCATTCGTCCAATCCTTCGGTCCTCCCTCATCATAATATTTCCTGTAGGAGAAAAAATAATGCGTAGCAAGGAGATGCAAAAATGAAGCAGTTCCGTGCAAACTCAAGTGAAGAAACGTGGCAAACCTTGGTTCCTCCTTTGGCCTCCACTCCACATTATGATATAGTTTCTGTACATTGATGAGCCAGTCTCGCAGCAGGTAAGTAGTGTTGTCAATATTGTGGTCAGTTGCCACCCTGTCAGAAACATACAAAAGGTGCTCATTACGTGCACTTTACTTTCTACAGAATACAATATCTGGTGGAAACTAAAGATTACATGGGCTAACCACGAGCTTATGACCTGCACTTGCGCGGAGTATAATCACACCATATTAAGGAAGACATTTCAGTGCATAATGTATATTTAGACCAGCAACAGGGAAACGAGTGAAAAAACACAAAAGCTCCAAATTAAACTCTACAGCAGAACTAGACTAAAAGTGTAGGAGAACATGAGAAGTGAAACTGCCAAGCTATCGGGTTATCACAGAGAGACAGAGGCAAAGATGAAGTAAACACACAGGTAGAGTCCCATTCTGGTGAAGACAGAAGTTAAAGCACATGCCCTACTTTTCAATGGCTCTCTCTCAGAATGAACAGATGAGTCTCCCAGAGAAGAGTGAAGCATCACAGCTGTGAGGCCTAAGAGATCCAGAGTTAACCCATTCACTCTGGCCAGCAGCTACTACTACCACAGTACAGAAAGATTCATGATTCAAGTTACACTCGATTTTAAAATAGTGGTTTTCAACCTTCACGTCCAACACAAGCGGTCTCTGTATTTCTGTTGAAATTGACAAAGCTGCCTGTATTCAACACGGCTCGTTTTTAAGATTATATTATTGTTATTTATCATTTCACTTTAGGTGAGTGTTTGATTATGCTAATATATTCATAATAATTTAATTTTAATACTTTTTTTGGGGTAATCCCGAGGCGGAAATTTGCCATGACCTAGTGTTAATAATGATCGTGGCTTAAGGTTAATTTTGGTTTCTGCCATTGTGCAGAAGCGAAACTGCGCAGTGGTTATCTTAAAAAGCTATTCCCGTTTAATTTATCAATAAACTGTTATTTTTGTTGTTAACGTAATAATGCGAATGCAATCACATTAAATAAAAAACACAAACAAACCCGGGTAAGGGATTTAAGGGATAATCCTACCAAAAATGAAAATACGTTTTGTCACTCGTTTCTTATTTATTTATTTTTGCTGAACACAAAGGAAGGTAAAATGTTGGTAACCAAACAGTTTTTGGTTCCTATTGACTTCCATTTTATATTGTCTATACTGTTTGGTTACCTTCTGCAAAATAGTAAATCATACAGGGGAGTTTGAGTACATGATGACATTTTTTGCTTTTGCTTTTTTATATAGAGGAAGAATAAAAACAAGTAAAAGAGAAGAGAAGGAATATGGAGTCACTAAATGTCGAATTGGAGCATGAACATGATCATCTGACAGCTTTTTAGTAACAAAAAAACCTTAATCTCTATGTAGCCTGTAAAACCATATGCTACCATATACACATTTACACATACAGAAGACAAATAAATCAGTGCAAGTATATTATAAATGGACAATCAGCTAATCATTGTCCCTTATACTGACATGGTTACTCAGCAGAAAATTTCTTTAGTGGACAAGAAATCTTGGGTGAATGATATATTAAACTATTAAACTGAATCTAACAAATCAGAACTAAGTATTCCAGAAAAACGTGTAACATTTTTATGCTTTAATACAGCGATCAGTAACATTTCACTGTATTTCTGTTTTGCCCAGTGCAGCATAAGCAGCTAAACCGCCTGTATTATGTTTATTCCCTTGCTGTTACGAGACAATTCAAAATGGGGCGGCGAGCTTCAGAGTGGTTTTGGTAACTGACAGCTTTACAACAAAGCTCTTCATTCGGGGGTTAGGACAAAGACTGGAGAAATTCAAGTAAATCCGGCAGAGATGAGCAGGACGCAGCAAGTATGGAGAAGCCCCTCCTATCCATTTTTCCCCCTTAAATTTGCCCTCCAGAGCATCGAGTTGCTGGCAGACAGATGTTCACACTCACGGATACCAAGAATGAAACGCTAGTCCCAAAAGCAATTGAAACCAGTGTCACAAGTAACTAAAGTGACCCCGTACCACAAAACCAGTCATGCAGGTGATTTTTTTTGAAAGTGAGATTATATATCATCTGAATAAACAGGTTTTACAAAGACAATATTTGGCGGATATACACCTATTTGAGATCTGGAATCTGAGGATGCAAAAGACCTAAATATTGACACAACTGCCATATGGCTTCATGTTCATTAGCAAATTATATAATATTAGCAATATATATATATATATATATATATATATATATATATATATATATATATATATATATATATATATAAATATATAATAATTTTGATCCATTAAATTTATCGTTAGCTATTGCTACATATATACACCCATGCTACTAACTAGTATTGTGGTCGTATGGGATACTAGTGCCTATCTAATAAAGTACTAGGATGGTTACTTGTAACATAGTGCTAAGACAAATTGATAAATAGTTAAACTGGAATAGTTACAAGCAACAAAAAGCACGCTACTCGTTTTGCTACTTTTAAGAATAAGGGATAATTTAACCCCAGTCACACAGCATGGCATAGATAATTAGTAACGTTAGTCACTATTGGTAAACTTTAGAATTAATAATACAGTTGTGATATTAACGCGGGAATGGCATTGTGACGTGGTATGAGATTCTAGCATTATGACATCAGTAAAAGAGTGCGACCCTGAGCAGCTGCACGCCGTTACACACACACACACACACACACACACACACACACACACTCTTACCACAGCGCGATCCGGTCTTTAGGGTAATCGAGGCGCTCGATAGTACCGAGGAAATGCGGCAGCGAGTGCTGGGCGTTACGGCAGATGAGAGCGATCATTACTCGGGGAGCTAATATAGGAGACTCCGGGCTCCAGCGCTCTTCGTGGAAGTATCCTTCAGCTGGTCCGGAGTTCATCAAACAGGACCACAGCGCCGACACCGACAACACGAAGCGGAGCATTGTACAGCGAGCGCTCTTTACAAACAGGCATACGAGCCCTCGAAGCAAAACCACACTGTTACACCCAGAGGCAGAAAGTTAACACGGGTAACTTTAGTTTAAATAATTCCGCCGACCAAAATCTGCCTGCATTGACAACACTGCAGTTTGGAAGACGAGCGCGTTAAAGGGGACGTTACGCTGACGTTTAAAGGGGAGGGACCTTTAATCTTTAAAATTAAGAGCACTGATAGTTACACGTTACATTAATTTATATTTAAAAACATTACCCGTCTTTATAAAAAAATAGTATTTATATTGCATTATTTATTTAAAGCAACAAAATTGTATATGATTGTATAAATAATTAACTGTAAACTGTACTTGTATAGTTAACTGTACAGTTAAAAGTTAACCGTAATAACCCTGTATATAACACCAATTGCAAAAAAAACAACCCCGGCAAGTAACATTACACAACATTTTGAAGTAGAAAGTATTGTAGAATAGTGTTTTCTTTCTAAAATGTACTCCAGTTGATCCGTATCTTATTATATTTAAATATAGAATATAAAAATAGTAATACATACAACCTTTTTCCATCTCACTTCAGACGTTTATATCTCAGTTTTTTTTCCCTCGCACGTCTGAGAGAAGAAAGGTCAGGCTAAATATATACTTCCAATTGTGAGACATAAATTTGATTGTGAGATAAATTTAAAAAAAGGTCACAATTAATGTTTATTCCATAACAAAAACAGTCTTCCATAAGCATGAAATACAACCAAAAGAGAAAATTTGCATAATGGATATTAACCTCCCAAATATATATTTTTTTAAAAATAGATTCAGACCGCAACTAAAAAACTGTTCAGAGGTAGCCATGGTTATTTTCATAGAAATACCATACTATAGTTTCCACAGTCGTTGTTATTATAATAAAGCTACAGTAAGGTGGTATTAATAAAAAAAGGTATGCATTTGTTTTACTACTTTATTGTTTAATGTAGTATCAGTAAACCGGATTCTGACAGTTTCACGGATCCCATAACAGTTTTACAGTATAAATGATAATTGCAGTAATTACATTCATGTTATCCTGGGTCTGGTTAAACACAGGGCTTTTTAGGTGCTCCATAAGAATACTAGACAGTTCTGTCTCCTGAATTCAAAGCTTTGCTCCAGGACCTGGCCTCTCCACCTGAGACGTGAGGGAGGCAGCTGCAGGCTCATCCACCAGCCAGAAGAGCTCTCCCTGTCCGGGTGAGACCAGAGCTGCTGGAAGGGCAGGGCCGTCTCCACCCTCCAATACTTGCTACAAAAGTAAAATGCGGAATCAAAACTGAAGCAGTAGGAACATCGAACTATAGATACATATAGAATGAGACGCAATGGAAAGTGCTTACCTTGAGCACAGGAGCTTTGCTGCCCCCAGTTGACACAAACACTACACATCGAGCAGAGTTAACTGTGGGTAACGTCATAGTGACACGTTGAGGCGGTGGTTTGGGGGAATCAGAGATGGGTGCCACTGTCCTCTGGCTTTCCTAAAAAAATCACATTTCCCATAACACAGAGACGCTTAAGAAAGAGCAAGTCAATACGATACTCACACAGAAATACATTTCAAATCATGTAAAGCATCAACAGGATTTCGTAATAAGTGGAATACACTCATAGTAAATGTTGCATTGCTGCTTTATTAAGAATTTCTTTGAAAACCTGCAATAAAGGATGATCTGGAAAGAGAGAGCAGGTGTGTCCATCTGGTCCCATTCCCAGCAACAGCATGTCAAAAATTGGAATTTGCTCTGTGTTAAAAGCCTACAATGACAAATATGAATTGGAATAAATAAATCAATCAAATCAGTTCAATGTAATCCGTCTAGAAAACAAAAATCGCACCTTGCTCAGTTTGCCAGCATAGTCATCTGCACATTCTTGCACGGGTAACGCAGGATCTATAGCCAAAATCCTTTCTTCCGGAATGCTGATTTTCCCAAACAACTGATTCTGTAGGATATAAAAATAATCAGTGAGCATAGTTTTTACACGACATGATCAGCCCAGATTGGGACGTTATATCAGGTGTTTGTGCTCTCATTCAGGCGGCACCCATTCGCTGCAGATGATCCATGATTGGTGAGCAAGTAATGCAAAACTTCTCCAAACCATGAAGAAACAAACTTGGATGGTCTGAGAGTGAGTAAATCTGAAACTAATTATTTTACAAAGCGGATTGCAAGTGCCCAAAACGTTTTAACTTTAACTTTTAACATGTTGTTCCCATATCTTAGTTTCCATTCCTATAAGGGGTAACGTAAATATTCGACTGGCCTGTGCTGCAGTGACTGAAAACTATGAATTGCATCGATTAGCTCTACAGGTGTTATAATTCAAGTAAAAGACTACCACCCCTTCTAGTAGAGTCACCTTATATAAGCCATACGTGCTTTCAGGATCACTGAATGGAACGAGTCTCTCGTCGCAGAATCCAATGAGCCATTTGCTGCAGTCCAGGTCTGGGACAGCGGGCAGCTCCTTACTCAGAATGGACACCAAACTCCCTCCTGAAAGGCCCAGAGAGAAGCTTGCACCTGTGCTGAGAGCTTTTTCTGCTCGTGAGAACACCAGCTGGGCCAGAGAGCATCCAAGCTCGGTCACTGAGGGGAAAACCACCACTCTTCGTCCAGACATAATTCTCTGAAATAAAGAAATGATTGTGTAAGCCAGTTTAGGCGTTAAAAATGCATGTCAACTATCACAGCACAACTCCATACACGTATCCAATTTAACATTATTTCCAAAAAAGGAAATAATAAGTCAACTGACGTCTGAAATACAGGGGATGTGAACAACCTGTACAGTTTAATTTGATCGAGTCGAATAAAGGAAGTATTGCACCGAAATGCGTGCACTTAAGAGCCTGCCGACAAACTAGGATAACAATAGCACGTAAGATTTATGCTTCGTGTTTTTATACTTCAACTCTGGCTTATGAAAACTGTAAAAACTAAAGAAATGACATCTCACTCACCAATGAATGTTTTCTTAATAGTGAGATTTCCTATACGTGCCCCTCACGCGATCTAACCAACATCCAATCGCAGCGAACGTTGAATTCTGTTGCATTCTGGGTAATGTAGTGCCTACCGGAGTCAATCTCCGTTTCTAGATATTTAGTGAATTTCACGGCCATGAAGTCTCAAATCCCATCATAAAATACAATACAATATAATATAATATAATTTTTATAAGCATATTTAAACAAATGTATTATATGTGAGCCTGGACCACAGTTTATAAGAAGCACTGGTATATTTGTAGCAATATCCAAAAATACATTTTAGGCATATGGGCCAGAATTATAATTTTATCTAATGCCAAAAATCATAGCTTAGGTCATGTTCCATGACTATAATTTGTAAATGTTGTTTTTATTATATTGCTAAAAACGTGTTGTTTTTTTTTGGCACCTCAGATTCCAGATTTTCAAATAGCGCAAGTATCTCGGCCAAATATGGTCATATCCTGTCAAACCATTCAATGGAAAGCTTGTGTCAAAAAAATTAAATTTATGAAACTTTATTGTCCAGGGTAACGTCACAATATGCAGGGACCAGAATTGTTATCTATCTGCGACACTTCAAAACTATTATATGTTTTAGGAGCGAACATTTTTTCTCTATGGATACAAAAAGGCGTTATATCAGCAGTTAAGAATCGATAATGTATTACATTTTATTTTCCCGCTTGCTCGCGC
>NC_056708.1:5037087-5094587 GCF_018831695.1 Puntigrus tetrazona
ACTGAAGTAGCGGTTCGGCCTCAAACCGAACATCGCTGAACCAGTGATGAGCGTGTGTGTGAACTGAGCACTTGAACGAATCAATTGTTTGAACCGGTTAAAATAGACTGTCTAAAAGAACCAATCTGAAGAAAGAATCAGACCTCTCTGTATAGCCTGAGGCCATTATGTTGTAAAGATGTTTACGTTTTCTTGCACAGATTAATTGTTTTGCTTCACAAGACCGTAATATATTGCCATGAGCGACAGGTATTCATTTTGTTTCCTCATATCCTTTTTTTGTGCATTTTATGCATCACAAAAGACCATTGTTTCAGCTTAAAACCTTTTTAGTGTTCTACTGAAGAAAAAATTTCCCCTGCTTTTTAGATGGGCTGAGGGGGGAGTATTTTTAAATTTTTTAAATTTATTATGCATTTCATTTATTGAATTACAGGACCTGCAGCGACCGGTGATGAGAGATGTGTCGCCCAGAGCTCTGAAGATTTTATCACGTACACGGTACCTTCAGATGAGCCAGACCGATCGAATGTACACCAGACAGCAGCTGAAGAGCAAGCTCTCGATGGAGCTCCACACGGAGACATCGCAGCAGGGCCAGACCTGAGCCTTGACGTGAGGTTTATTCCCGACAACCTGAATTTCAACGAGGCCTTCACACCAAAGAGCAAATTCAAGTGTGTGTTCTGTGATAAAACCTTTGAGTACTTAAGCCACATGACGAGACACATGCGAAAGCACTCCGGAGAAAAACCCTACATCTGTACCGCTTGCGGCAAACGGTTCGCTCAGAAAACGTATCTCACAACCCACGAGCGCACCCATTCCGGGGAGAGGCCGTACGCGTGCATGGAGTGCGGAAAGAGCTTTTCTCAAAAATCCTCTCTGAACGTACACCTCCGAAGCCACACCGGAGAAAAGCCATATAGCTGCTCGCTCTGTGGTAAAAGCTATGCCTTCAAAATAGCCCTTAGAACGCACCGGTGTTAAAACGGAAATAAACAGCTACTGTCTTCTTATAGTTTTAGTATAAAAAGTATGAATATCTTTCTTATCTGTTGTTATAAAATAAATGTAAAAAAAAGTCACGGTGCAAGAAAATGCTGATGGCGAAGATCCTTTGTTTACACGTGCAATATAGTGACTATAAATACATGTGCTCACTAACACTAAACAGTGTCCTATTATAATTGATTACAGGCAATATGTTATGGTATAAACACTGAAATGTGTTCTTGTGTGTAGGTTCCTCATACTTTGGAAAAGGAACTATGGATTTGTTCACGCTGTAATTTTATGTCATCTACCGTTGGTAACTTAACATTTTTACTTTTACGTTTTGCCCTCCCTCAAACATTTTACACTGCACCATTGTTTTTATCTATTTAACAGTTTTCTAAATAAACTATTCGTTTCTTTGCATCAGTGGGGTGCATTTTTGACTCGAACAGACCATCGAATGTTGAAGCATATTCGCAATATTTAACATTAAATATTCTATTCTCATACATGAGATCTCGCTGTAATTCCATCCAGTTGGATGTGGTTTAAACTACGTTTTGAGCTATTTTAAAACTGCTTTTGTAAAACAGGTTTACGACAGGATAACCAAACAGGCGCACTTCAATTCTAATCCAATTTATTCAAATTCTTGGTTACAAAGGTCCTTGTTACAGTGTAATTATACACTTATATCACCTAACTACACATATACGGTTAGGTTTTGGCTTAAGCTTACTTATACCTCATTTATTGTTAGTAAGTTAACACATGTGCAAGGAGGACACCAAAATAGAATAGACAGCAATGGATCCAATGATTGGTTGTGAGAAAGAGGCCCAGCAGAGAGGTGGGCATATAATTAATAACACTTTGACACCATAATCTTTCAAATTAAATTAAAATCTGCTGATGTATGCAAGGCCCATAAAGGGGTTTTGTTCAGGAGCAGACAAACATTACTCAATTAAACCGAGACGACGTCTTCCCGGGTGAACCGTCGAACAAAAAACATCTACACGGTGGTTTACGGTAATTCATCCCATGATTCTTTTCTGCCAAA
Organism: Puntigrus tetrazona; assembly: GCF_018831695.1. Classification (NCBI taxonomy): domain Eukaryota; kingdom Metazoa; phylum Chordata; class Actinopteri; order Cypriniformes; family Cyprinidae; genus Puntigrus; species Puntigrus tetrazona. The sequence continues at coordinate 5,039,150 of NC_056708.1, forward strand.
CGCTATGCTTTGTTTCTATCTTCATAAACACCAAAGGCGGCTCAACGCCATTGTTTGTTTGAGGCGCACGTAAACATCTGCATTGAGACAGCGCTAGAGCTGCCGGGTCAAAGGGCGAGCCTTTACATCTTTAAAGTGTCCCGTTAAAAGATGGACACCGCGAATAGCGCCGTGTTTCAGGCGCAGTTAACGTCTATCATGGAAACGCTAGCGAAAACAGCTGCTGTGCAAATAAGCAAACTTTTCGAGGAGAACGCGTCTCTTCTGCGCTTGGAGGTTACGCGGTGCACGAGCGAAAACGAGTGCCTGAAAAAGAAATGCAGTTTTCTGGAGAATGAACTTAGGTGTGCGCGGAAAAGCGCTGGGAAGGTGAGCAGGACAGAAGCTCCGTCGAGTCACTCTGGGCTTGCAGGTAATATCTTGCACTGATCGTCGTGCGTGGAAATACACTGATGTTAAATGCAAAAAAGTGACTGATTTTTCAAGTCGAAACGGTCTAACTTGCCCACCAATGCCCGCATGTTCAACAGATGCTGGCCATCGTCCCGCAATCGACAACGTCTTCGGCAAGGAATGGTGCATGAACCTCTGGAGACACGAGGAGGCACATGTTGGAGAGCAGGAGGACACGCATCTGGGCTCTCCAGTCATCATAGGAGAGGTTGGTCTCACACACTGCTGTGTTATGCATGCAGAGTTCAAAAACAATGTCGGTGTTATTTTCGACCCTTTAGCCAGTAAACTTGCTTGAAGAGGAACCCGACATGATCATGATCAAGGAGGAGGCATTTGAAGATTGCTCTTCTGGGATAAACGAGGAAGACCAAGATAATCAGAGTGTGCAAGGTATGCTATTAACTAAGAATCACCTCATCGGAAGTATGATCCAGTACAATATGCATTGCTTAGGACTTCCTTTGGACGGCTTTAAAGGCGTTACATTTTCACAGTATTTTGATTTGTTTGCACAATCAGCTCCCAGATTTATCGAATGGTTTTATCTCAGCCAAATATTGCCTATACAGCCTATCCTAACAAACCATATATCAATGAAAAAACGAATGTATAAGTCTCAATTTCCAAAAATTGACCCTGGATGTGCATTACCATGTAAACGGTAATGAATAGCGTATGATTAATAAATTACAGTACCATTATAAAACTCTGCTGTTGTAGAATGCAATAGTTAAACACAAGCATAACACTTTTTTTGTTTTTTTATAAATTTAAACATATGCAATATTCTTTACAATAGCTAAAATCATACCAATATGTAATACAAAATAAGAAATTAGCAGTAATCGATCATAGAAAATGCGTTAAACATGCAAGTTACAGGTGATGCGTGTGAATATGAAAATATGAATCCAAAATGATGGTTTAAATGTGACCTTATTATTAACCTTGAATTGCATTCGGTTTAAGCTAAGTCCTTATTGTTGAAAATAACCCTTGTTGTGTGATCTGGCCAACCCCATGCAGGCGCAGTCCAAGAGGAAATCAAAAAAATCCTCCCAGAGTTGGACCTAAACAAGCTTCAGAATGTGGTCAGTCATCTTTCGTTAGTGGTGGGTGTGGAGAAGACGGAGGACCTTTCCCTAGTAGAGGTGTCCGATCTTCAAGACTTTCTGGAGCCAATACAGTGTCGAAAACTTGTAAAAACATTCAAACAAAGAGGTAAGAAACAAACTTATGGCTGAAAAATAAGTTACACACCGTTACAGGGTGTTGCTGTTTCTTGTGCTTCACTTTGGTGACCGCTTTAAAAAAATCAGGGGGGCTCGCTTTTGCAGAACTGGCCCGTGCGGTCACTGAATTGAGAGAATTTGACAGATGTGGCCTTTGAAAACACATTTCTTTCTCCAGGTGCCTTCATACGACAGTAGTGGTCGGACAGACTTTTTGTTTTTAAAACCAGCTCTTACAGGTTTGGTCAGTCAACCTTCCTTCAAATTCATCTAAGGGGTATAGAGTGGATTAGGGCTGCAGAGTTATGTCGACAAATCACTTGTGATTTATTAATTATGATGAACACAATTTGCAGTGAATGATGCTTATACCATTGTTTGAAGCAAACATCATGTCTTACATTTATATGAAAATAAATAAAGCTGAAAACATTTCAACTGGAAAACTTTGCTTTTCTATATACAACAGTTCATTGGACTGGTTTCTTCTTGAAAATTATATATATATATATATATATATGTATGTATGTATATATATATATATATATATATATATATATATATATATATATATATATATATATATGTGTGTCTATATAATGTATATATGTGTATATATATATATATATATATATATATATATATATATATATATATATATATATGTATATATGTTTTTTGTGTTTTTTTGCATTGTATTATAATAAAAACTATAAATAAAAGAATGGAAAAGCAAAAAAACAACAACACTTTTTAGGCGTAATATCATATGTGGACTATTATTGCCTTTTCAAATTATTACGATTAATTAATTATGATTAGAAATTTGCTTAATTGTGCAGAATGAGGGTGTAATGTCACAGGAGTTTTGTGCTTTTTGAATGTAAAAATGGCCAAATCCTACCCCATTTACACCTGGTATTAAGATGCACCATGGGTGATCAATCATAAGTGGTCAGTGCTAAATAAAGGAGTCAACTGGGTCGAAAACCACGATATGTTTGGATTGTATATAATTTGTCAAGATGTGTTCTTGTTAGCAACAAAGGAATACCACTTAATCACCCAGTGCACTAAAACAAGGCTTTAAAACCTATATCTGTGCTTTGCTTAATACATGTGCTGTAAACAACTAAACTCTGTCTGAAATTATATGAATATGTACACTTTCTGCCCACATGTCTTGAATTTGTAATCAGTTTAAAGGCATTTCATTCGACTGAATAATGCAGTGAAGGAACACATTCTAAATGCGCACAAAAATGTATTTAAAATTCATGAAAAAATGTAGGAACTATCCGAAACCATAAATACACAAAAACCTTCTCTGGGTGGTGCTATGAATGTGTTAGATGAAATTTTATACATTGATATTTTATAAAAGCAATGATATGCATAGGTCTGTAATCTGGTTGTGTGTAAAAAAAAAAAGTGTTTGAAATGGGATTTAAGGATGCCACAATTGGCATTTCTCGAGAATCTTGTTGCCCATGCTCTGTGCAACAAGCGTGTCATATGTGAGATGAAAGAGTGTGCCGAAATCCCTTATAAAGAGATGCTTTGAGTGTGTTTTATGCAAAATAACTAACCTTGGGAACAGGGTCGCTCATTTAGCATACTAGATTCATTCACATCGAAATGAGATTATGATCAGATTCATGTGCATATGCCTATTTTGTGAATTTGTTTTGATAAATGGCTTCTGAAAAAGGTACCTTCACCATATTTTACTTTCTCTGTCTCTTTTAATGATTTTTTTTTTTCCTCTAAGAATCCAATGGTCAAGCGGATGGAACATCTAACGAGATGACGTTCACTCCTTTATCATCAAACGAGTCCCTTCCAGAACAGTCCTTTATTCCCTCATTCATCAAATCCAGCTGGGTCAGAAGTTTCCAGGTTCCCTGGAACCGCATGCCAGCGGCTCTCGCTCAGGCCACGTCCACTGGAGAGAGAGCTCGACCAGGACCGAGAAGGGAGTTTGTTAGGCTCGTGGTGGCAGCCATGCAAGCCCACTGTCCGAACCCAAACTTAGCCGCTTGTGGGGAAGTGGCACGAAATATCGTGTCTGCATATCCCCTGACCTTCGGAGACATTTCTGAGGAAGGAGAACAGCTGGGAAACGGCTTCAGTTGCTTACAAAGACAGCTAAAAACTAGGGTGGAACATGTGAATAGAGATGTTATGGAGCACAGGATTCGTCGACCTAGAAGACCATCATCGAAAAGACCTGGACAACAGGACAACTACATAAGGACAAAAGTACGATGTAAAGTGGACAGTTACGGATGCATCAATTGGCAGCCGTCTTCCATCCCAGAAGGTGAGACGGCAGAATCTCTTGAAATGAAGAGGAAGGTTGCGGCTGAGATTTTTCAGTCTGCAGGACCAAAAGCTGCCGAGTTGCCCAACGTAGATGACTTAATGCAGCAGACGTATGTTTACCAGCGCCACATGATCAACTCATGCCCCCCTCCTACCATCAGTGAGATTGAGGGGCACTGGCCGTTCCTGTTCACCGAAAGAGGCCTCTGCAGGCACTTCAAAATCCTGACTGGGATTGACATCAGAAACCGCTTTAACGAAACTCTTCTCGTTAAATCCAAGAGAATACTGAACTATTTCGGCAGACAGAGACTGAAGTGGAACGGAGAGATCCAGAGCATGCTGAGCGAGATCGACGACGCCAATGCAACCGACAATAACAGGATAGCCATGTCAGCCATCCTGTTGATGATGAAATACTTTAAGGAAAAGGACAACGCTGTATTCATCTTAGCAGATGTCAGTAACTATGAAATATTACAGTTCTACTCGGGGAGGGGGTTGACGAAGCTTAAATGTTTGTATGTTCTGCTTTTAAGGAAAACTCTACTAAGACGTCCATCGAAAATGAAATCAGCTTACCCGCGACGCCCCGGCTCATCATGCTCGGTAAGACATGCTATATTACAAAAGGCAGGTTTTTTTATTTGGGCGTATAATTATAGTCATTTTTCATATTTCAGGTGAGACGTTGCTGACTTCTTCAAAGTGGTTTGTCAGTATTGAAGGCAGAGTAACACATTCTATAGACGACCAGCTGGACTTTGCAGCAGCATTGTCTGTGTTCTTTGGGTGCTTCTATGCTTTTAATATCGAGTATGAGGAGTCAGCCAGTGCCACCCTGGAGCTTATTCAGAGGTGAGTGTTGAGGACATTTGTCCTGTTTGGCTTTTTCTTTTCGGTATGTCTTCTTTTCTTTTGATATTTGACTTTTGGTCTCTTTTGTATCAGAAATACTGTGTTTTATTCACCTTTGAAGCATCCTAGGCGTATGTGACTTTCTTTCAAATTAATCCAGTCGGAATTATATTAAAAATCGTCCTAGCCCCACCAAGCCTGGGACTAAGTGGGTGTTTGTTGTCAATAGAAAGCGTGAAAGAAAGTGCGTGCATACATAATAAAATGAATGTTGGGGGATTTCGATACAAGCCAAGGAGATATTGTTTTTCTTTGTTAAAGCAAGCTTTGCTTCTACATTCTCCAGAGTTGAGTGCACACAACGTATACATCCTACGATATCCTCTTGAACGTCTTCTGTCAGTAGAAGTGCAAAAATGTTTACTTAATTTGAAATATGGATATTTATCTTACAAAAACGCATGGATTCGCTACAGGAGTTCTTTTATTCACTCCATGGAGCCGCTTGAGGGAAGATTTTGGATGTGCATACTTTATTTCATGTCTTCTTGAACGACAAGTTTATAAATATAATTCTGATTGGATTCATCTAAAAGAATAAGAAGGTCACGTACACCTAGGATGCTTCGAAGGTAAGTAAAACACAGGCTTATTTTCATTTTTGGGTGAACTATCCCTTTAAACTTACATAAGTAAAATAGTTTGTGGATGCAATTTCTTGTAACGGTATACCCTTTGCACAGATTTTTTTTTTTTTGCCAGTGAATGAGACCGCAAGTAATCTGACAGCAGGAGTAATAAAATCATTTTACCCGCCATCTATAATCATGCCGCTGGTTAGCTTCTGGTTTGCCTGTGCACGGTTATGTTTTGTTGGAGGTATGGCTTTGGAGAGTGACTGACATAGTTGTAAGACTTGCAAAACTGATATTTTGTTTAAAAATGTATCTACTGTTCTTTAGGTTCTTCGTGAGGATTAATCCCGAGGGCACTAAATGTACCTCAAAATCAGGCACAAGTCGAAGGACGGGTTCGGCTGTTCAAAGGAAACCCCAAAACTTTAATACCCGTGTGGCTACATTTATGCAGAGGCTTTCAGAATTTGAGTGGAAAACAACAAGTTAAGTAAGTGCGAGTTTTAAAGTTGAAAAAATCTTTGTATAGAATTAAGCGCAACTTTCTTTCGTTATTAAAGGTATGTAACATGTTAATTACTGTAATTACCGTAATAAGTTATACAGGGTTTTCTGAAAGTAAAGAGCTGACATTTAATCAGGTTTTTCATGCGTTTCAGAATTGCCTTCATCCCGGCCTTGCTCTGAAAACTACTGCTACTGCTACTATGATGGGTTACTACTTAAGTGACAGGTTTTTTTGTTTGTTTGTTTTTTTTTTTACATTGTTAGACTTTCTTTTTTATATCTTGTTATTACTTGTTCTGCTCTTTTTGAATGTTGCTGGAATGTTTGTATTATAAATATTTTATTACGTTTAAGTCATTCATGCAACAATAAAAAAAAAAATGTATTAACTAATGCGTGTTTATTTTATTTATTTATTTTCTGGAATAATATGATTAGAGTGATACAATAACGTTGCGGTACTACTTACTTTATACAATAGCTACAAGTAGATTTTTGTATTGTTTAATGCAAATATGTAATTAAAAAAGTACTGTAAATTCAATAACCTGCTGGTAAAAAATGCAAAAGTATTAACAGAGTAATTTTAAATTGCCTAAAACAAATAAAAGTATAGATACATCCCGGAAAAAAATGGTGTTTATAGTGAAGATGTTTTGCACATCCTATTCTGAAATCCATTTTTTTTTTTTTCATTCATAATGTTGAGTTTCAACACTTTCTGTACCACAGAACATGATAAAAGCTATGCTTACACCATAGATCACTAGTACGGCTGGTTAAGGGGAAGCGTGATATTTCCTAAAACTTGTTTGACAGATGATAAATACATTGGGGGAAACAGATTTTTATAAAGGGGACTCTTGTCGGACATGTCTAAGAGAGTACAGATGGGCTGGTTTTATATGGGCTAGAAAGTACAGAACTCACAGGCAAGCTAAAAATCCATTTGGAATGTAATCGGAATCCAATGTAAAATTCCAATCGGAACACTAGAACAAACAAGAACAGGACTTCCATAGTAACAGTTGCCAAGGCCGGAACCGTTTTGGAAGCGACCGATAAAGAAATCTAATTCATGCGGGCTCTCTATACGGTGGTATACGGTAATTCATCCCATGATCCTGTTCTCCAAAATGCTAGATATGCTATGATTCTATATTCAGAAATATAGCCAATACAGTGCCGTTGCATGTTGAGAATATAAAAGCGGCTCGAGGCAGAGACTCTAGCGTTGACGGCGAAGGACGGGCGTTTACGATATACATCCCCCATAAATGGTCCCGTGAGCGACGGACATCATGAATACTGGGGATTTTCAGACGCAGCTAACATCCATAATGGAAATGCTGGCAAAAACAGCCGTTGTGGAAATAGGTAAACTTTTCGAGGAGAATTCTCTGCTGCTGCGGTTAGAGATTTCACGCTGTACAAACGAAAACGAATCCCTGAAAAAGAAATGCCATTTTCTGGAGAATGAACTTAGGTGTGCGCGGAAAAGCGCTGGGAAGATGAACGGGACAGAAGCTCAATTCAACCATCCGGGACTTACAGGTGATTTCTTATCGTGCACAATAAATGAATTTTCGTTTGGATTTATGCTGTAGGTTTAAAGCCTGCAGAGGGCGGTCCTTGTATCATCTTTGTGCCCTTGAATAAGACTTTAACCTTACTCCAGGTGCACTATTTCTGCGATAAATAGTTCATTTTGACGATTCATTCACCATAATGTATTCATTCAGCGACCCTTCGTTTAGATTACAACAGTAGGTGTTGACAAGTGACTGGCTTTGTCTGTTTGTGATGACCACGAGCGAGTCAAGAATCAATCACTCATTCACTGACTCGCTTTAAACCCACCGAGCGCAAACAGTCTCGTTCAGGCTATTAAAATATGTACGTACATATCTATTGAAAACTGAACAGTTCTTCTACCTGCCCTTGTTGTGTCAGTATATCAAACAAGTTCATTCAGTTCGTTCACCAACAAGATATTTAGTTCATTCACCTCGTTCGCAAACAAAATGGTTCTGTTCATTACTAGACTAAATTCAGACGCTTGTTCGTCAGCTACTCAGAGCTACTTTGTTTTTGTATTATTATTATTATTATTATTATTATTGTTTTTTGCTATGTAGAGGACATTGTACATCTTTCTGGAAATATGATAATATGTGTAATTATCATTTCAATCTGACTTCAAATGTCATAAATCGATATCTCAGGAAAAATGTTTTGATGTTTTAAATTAAAATACAACTTCCTCTTATGAAAAAGGACATCATTTAATACTATTACACAGTGGAGGACACAAGGACTAAATGCATGTTAATTATATATTTTTTTGAGACAACAATTAAATGGAAAATAAGTTACATGTCAGTATTTTTTTTTAATTATTATAAAATCCGGCCAATTATTACTCCCATTATTACACACGCTGTCCCAGCAGCACATTAATATGCAAATTAGAATATAGATAACACAGTTTAATGGAAATTAATGGGAAAATTTAACACATATTGCAAAAAGCCAATTAGATGAAGTCATTTTGTTATGCCATATCTTTTATAACATAGTTGAAAATCATCAGGCCCACTTTTCTGTTCTCAGTTTAGCACCAACCCTGATCGAACACCTAAATAAGCTAATCGAAGTCTGCAGGATTACTAGAAAGTTACAAGCAGAAGTGTTGATATGTATATGCAAGCTAAAAAAAAACTAATTTGCTTACCCAGTGTATGCCTTTCTTGCATTCTTGCGTTATAATGTAACCAAAAAAACAAGGCATGTCTTACAGAAGCCGGACGTCGCCCTGCAATCGACAACGTCTTCGGTAAGGAATGGTGCATGAACCTCTGGAGACACGAGGAGTCACATGTCGGAGAGCAGGAGGACACGCATCTGGACTCTTCAGCCATTGTAGAAGAGGTTAGTCTCACATACTGCAGTTGATACACATCAATCAAAGTCAGAACAGAGTTACCTAGTTCTCCCTTTTGCTTCTCGTCCTTCAGCCAGTAGATTTACTAGACGACGAACCAGATATGATCATGATCAAAGAGGAGACATTTGAAGACTGCTCTGCGAAAAATAACACGGAGGAAGTTGAAAATTCCAGTTTGAGAGGTTTGAGAACTTTATAACACTTGCTGCTATTAACTCGTTATCATATTTACACGCTCTTGTGTCATTTATTGATTTACAGGACCTTCAGCGACCGGTGATGAAAGATGCGTCGCCCAGAGCTCTGAAGATTTTATCACGTACACGGTACCTTCAGATGACCCAGTCCAGTCCAGCGTACAGCAGACGCCAGCTGAAGAGCAAGCTCTCGATGGAACGATCTCTACGCACGGAGAAAGCACAACAGAGCAAACGTTCCTCAGCCCACACAACCACGCAAGTACTCAAGAGGAGAAAAGGTTTGAGTGCGTGTTCTGTCGGAGAACCTTCAACAAACTAACCTACCTGAAAGCGCACATGCGGACGCACTCCGGAGAAAAACCTTTCGTCTGCACGGTTTGCGGCAAAAGGTTCGCTCAAAAAACGTACCTCCGGATACACCAGCGCACTCATTCCGGGGAGAGGCCGTACTCGTGCATGGAGTGCGGAAAGAGCTTTGCTCAGAAGAGCTCTCTAAACGTACACCTCCGCAGCCACACTGGAGAAAAACCATATAGCTGCTCAGAGTGTGGCAAAAGCTACGCGTACAAACAGGGTTTCAATACACACCAGTGCTTCGGTTAAACTAGCAGTGCATACCGAAGTGAACCATTATTTAATCGCATCTGTATCGAAGTGTGCATTACTCTGCAATATGAATCAAAATGTTCCTTCACAGAAACGTATGTCCTTCAACAGTGTTTGGATACGTGTTATAGTCACCTGTGCATTGACTTCACCTTCATTTAGGACCATCTAGATGTGTATTCATTTGAACGGAGGGATAAATAAACATGCTTTAATAAACTTGACATAAAGTAAGTGAAATCATGCAAACCACTTTTTTATTCAGCATGGTTGAAAATACACGGAGTAACTGTTGTTTGCTTACACATGCAATCTAGTTGACATCTGAACTTGAACAACTCAAACTTCTAGAAGCACTGTACATACTACATACTACTGAAATTACAGCTTCCGTAAAGATCAAGTAGTGTTATCTGTTTTACACTAATGGCCCGAAACTGATTATTGAAGATTATCCCCCGGTTTCATGGATAAGGCTCAAGCCTAGTCCTAGGCTAAATGTAAATCTTAGCTGTTTCAGCTGAAAGAAACTTGCACTGACTGGTCTTAAAACGTGTCAGTGCCTTTGTTTTTTCTTAAGATGCACGTCAGAAATGCTTTTTTCTAAGGCATGTTTATAAAAATTACTTAAATGTCCTAATTTAGACTAAGCCCTGTCTATGAAACCAAGCCTATGATAATATTTGGAAAAAAAAACCCAACTTCACAAATAAAAATATTAAGGCCTAAAGCCTTAATTGGTGATTTGTGGTGGTGTTTCATATGTAGACTATATATATATATATATATATATATATATATATATATATATATATTTCTAGGTTTTATCCAGATATATCCAAGACCATATCCATTAAAAATTAAACATTTTTGCATTTATTTGATCAAAAATACAGTAAAAACATTAATGTTCTGAAATATCATTACAATTTAAAATAACTATTTTATTTCTGATGCAAAGCTGAATTTTCAGACTTTAGTCATCAGTGTCACGATTTTTCAGGAAATCATTCTGATTTACATTTTAAGAAATGTTTCTTAATATCAGTGTTGAAAACCTTTTGCCGCTTTAACATTTTCATTAAAAAAAAAATCACGTGGAAACCGAGGGCTGAAAATTCATCTTTGCCATCACGGAAATAAATTATTTTTTAATATATGGGAATATGGAAGCTAAATGGATATGGAGCTCAGACATTGTTACCTGTAATAATATTTCACAATATTAGTCATTTTCCTCAAATTTATGCAGCCTTGGTGAGCAGAAGAAACTTGTTTTAAAACATTTAAGAATTTAGCCCAGATGTCAACAACCACCATAAAAGGCCGTGCCTTTGGTTTACCAGAAGAAACAAATTAGTTAGTGGGACAAAAACTACATTACAGAGTAATACACAGCCATACCTGACTATATATTTCTGCTACAATCTACAGCATTACACACAGAGACATTCTTTTTAAGGTGCTTCAACCTCACATTTCCACCGTCGTATTTCACTTTTAACAGCTACTGCAATCTCACGTCGAGAAATAACAAAAACGTGCGCTACATAAAGCTGTGATTTATATCACGGTGACTTTTCCTTGGTTTCCTCCTGACAGGTTTAGCCGTTCTGTCGTGGACAATGAGGTGTTGTTTGAGGGTGACTTGCTGGGTGAAACCCTTTCCGCAGGTTATACAAGTAAAAGGCCGTTCTCCTCTGTGGATGCGTTCGTGATTACACAGGCTAACTTTCTGGGTGAAACTCCTTCCACAGGTGGCACAGCTAAAAGGCCTTTCTCCTCTGTGGATGCGTTCGTGAGCTTGTAAATTTCCTTTCTGCGAGAAGCCTTTTCCGCAAAAACTGCATTTATTGGGTCGTTCCCCCGTGTGGACTAAATAGTGAACGGAGAGATTGGTTTTTGAATGGAAGCATCTCCCGCAGATCTCGCAGCGAAACTTTTCGTTTGGTTTCAGCTTCGAAAAACGATGTTTTCGGAGACGGTTTTTGGCAGCGTTTTGCCTCAGAAACGCCTTCCCGCCGTCATAGCTGCTGAAGTTGTTTGCCGGTTTCTGTACCTTAACTCTCTTTTGGCAGTGTTCGGTGGTGGATGCGGTATCCTCGTGTATTTCCTGTGCTTCTTCGTCCTCCTGAGCCTCAGAGGAAAAGTCACTATTGTGCTCTACTGAAAACTGGTTGAGTATAGAGTGGCCATCAAATTCCAATGGATCCTCTATTGGTGCTATTAACTGGTCGACAGCCTCATCGATGGAGTTTTTCCTAGAGTGTTTGTCTGAGGAATCGGAGGAGGTGTTTTGTATTTCCGATAGCTCTGAAAATTCGGCGGACACAAAATGGCCATCAAAACTTTTTGAGTCTACCACTGGCTCATATGCAGAAGATGTTGGTTGTCCTCTCGAAGCTGGGGGCGTTTTCCCTGTCGGAGTATTTAAAATATTTCAAATCAAGTCAAATAACTTAATTTTAAGCGTAATTAAAGATCTGCTATTAGTTCTGAACAATTACCTGTATAACTGGGATAAGTGTCCACTTCAAAACACTCCTCTTTGATTATGACCAGGTCGGAGTGCTCTTGTTCTCTGTGCTGCATGAAGCAAAGGGAAATTTAGTTTTTTATTTCATTTTTTTAAAAAAATATTTTCTATTCCAGATTCATATTTAACAACCTTGAAAATGATCTAGACCAGAGATTTGCAATCCTGGTCCTGAGGAACTCCCAACATGTCTCCCTAAGCAGTCACACCTCATTCAATTCATCAGCTCATCCCTAAAGACTCCAAAACCTCAAATGTGTGTGTTAGACAAGAGAGACATCACAAATGTGCAGTGTTGGGGGCTTAGGACCAGGGATGGGAATTGCTAATCTAGACCTGTGGTTCTCAACCATGTTCCTGGAACCCCCTGTCCTCCTATTTATACATCTGTGGCCAGAGAAAGCCCATAATGCACTGTGAAAGCTGCGTATTGAATGAATCGCCACATCAGGAATGGAAAGCCCCCTGAGCTAGACCAATGCTTCCCTGTGTACACTTTGAATGTCTCCACACCTGATTCAAGTATAATTTTTAGAGACTGCAAGATCGAATGGTGCTTTCAAGCCAAAATTTTATGTAGAAATGGTACACTGACATCTTGCTTCAACCAAAGTCATTTGAATGCACAACTCTGTAATTACAAGGTTACATACAGTGTATTTGCCACTTTGGATAAAAGTAACATACAGTAATGTAATGTCGCTTCCCCAACTTGCAGTTAACGAAGGTGAGACACTGCAGGTGAATAGGGTTAAAAAAAACGATTAAAACTGGTTTACATTTATAACTGCATAAAATTTGTGTATTACACTTTTTCTAAAATGATATGGCTTAAATGCGCAAACGAGGCATTATTTAATGAAATATGCACTAATTTGCATACATTTGTAGTAAAAAAAAAATCTAAGCACTGGATGAAGTCAGATTCAAAATTCTTATTTTTTTACAGAGGAAAAGTAAAAACTAATTCAAAACTAAAGGGTCATATTTTTTTGTGTATTTGGCCTAATGCAATGTGTTTATGCGGTTTAAGGTGCAAAATAAATAAATAAATAAAAAAATTCCACATGCTGCACATTTTAGCCTCGCCTCCTGAGACTGGTCGATTTGTGCAAAACTCATCGTTATAAAAAAAAAAAAAAAGCAAGGTGTGATCTGATTGGCCAGCTATCCAGTGCGTCTTGATTGGCGGAGCACCGCTAGCATGTGGCGGAAATATTACTTCCCTCACCATAACGTGATGCCGCGACCTGGCGCTGTGCCACCAAAACAATAAAACACATTACAAACGAGGCATTTGTTGCATCCACCGGAGACATAATTACTGATTATCACGACTGTCTTTTTACGCGTCGCACACTCTAATACTCTACACTCTGAAATCGCGTCATGCCACTTATGTATTGCAATTTAAATACTGGCACAAATACATATATGCAGCGTCTCCCCTTAAATGCACCATTCCGCCGTAACCACGAAATAAAGTGCAACAAAAAGTTGTAGTAAAAATGTGCATTTTGATTGTCTATTGCAGTGTGTACAATTCCGGTGTCTTTTTAAAGCACCCTTTGAAAGAGAATCAGAGAATCTGCTTTAAAACATTCCGTCATTTGCAACTTTTTTTTGTACTCATTTACTCATGCGGTATGTAATATGAGCATGAATATGAGTTTGATTTTGGGGTGAACTACTTAAAGGTGATTAAGGGAACCTTATGAGGCGACACGCTGTACAGGTCGACATCGATCGCCAGCTCATCTTCTCTGGACTCGTTCCTCCGATCCCATAAACTGGAGCACCACTCCTTTCCAAATATGCCTTTGATGGAGGGCTGCTCTCCTGTAAGCGGTAAAGCAAGCAGATGCATTGCAATCATATTGGTGCACACGGAAACAGCGTGTCCCATACAATACTACTTGTAGTGATGGTTTACCGTCTTCGGTTTGAACGCAAATAGAGCGATATATTTTGGAGCCAGCGCGCGCTTCTTCCTTTGTGACGCTTTCTTCGTGCCTTTCGCTCCCGAAACAGAGCATTTTGTCCTTGAGAACTGTGTTTTCACCCATGACTCGAGACAGTTCTTGTCGTAAAAACGCAAAATCGCTGTCTACAATTTTGCATATTTCTTCTATTGCCGTTTTGGTCATTATCTCCATTATGGAGCTTACTTGCAACCGAAACGACAGGGATTTTGACATCTTTTGAGACGCTCGCTTTTTTTGTTAGCATGCAAGAAAAATAAACGCGGGCTTAATAAAACCCTGGTTTGGTCACCGAAAAAAAATTATTCCAAATTCTGCAACTTGGTACTGTGCAAAAACCGGAAATACAGTAGCCTATAAAAAGAAGCCCTCTGGCTTTTATCTTGCCGCAGAAAATCGTTAGCTTCCGGTTTGTGATAGACTTTCCCCTGCTTTCAAATTCTTAAGCTATAAATCCTATGAAGTTTCTGACATCAGCTTTAGCGTGTCACAAACAGATATAGATCGGAACGTATTCAAAATAGCAGCATCTAGCCATAAAAAAGGTGTGCATCAGGATAAAAATGTAAAAAATCTAATTTATTATTTATTGTAACGAGCAACATCACTGCATTTAAAATGCACATAAAAGAAAGGTGAAAGAAATAGGAAAAGGAAAGTAGAAATAGATAAGGAAATCGGTACAAAAGATAAGATCATAGTTATTAAAGAGGGTGTTATTTTTACTATTAGTTGAGATTTTTTGCGAAGTGTCGAGAAATGTGTTGTGAATAAAAAAAAAAAAAAAGCAATTTAACCTCTTAAGACTCAAGATAAAGGAAAACGTTTTTTTAAATGTCCTTACATTGTTTAGAGCATTACAAATTATGCACTATATATATATATATATATATATATATATATATATATATATATATATATATATATATATATATATATATATATATACACACACACACACGGAGTGCAGAATTATTAGGCAAATGAGTATTTTGACCACATCATCCTCTTTATGCATGTTGTCTTACTCCAAGCCGTATAGGCTCGAAAGCCTACTACCAATTAAGCATATTAGGTGATGTGCATCTCAGTAATGAGAAGGGGTGTGGTCTAATGACATCAACACCCTATATCAGGTGTGCATAATTATTAGGCAACTTAACAAAAAACAAATATATACCCATTTCAATTATTTATTTTCACCAGTGAAACCAATATAACATCAACAGTCACAAATATACATTTCTGACATTCAAAAATAAAACCAAAACAAATCAGTGACCAATATAGCCAGCTTTCTTTGCAAGGACACTCAAAAGCCTGCCATCCATGGATTCTGTCAGTGTTTTGATCCATTCACCATCAACATTGCGTGCAGCAGCACCCACAGCCTCCCAGACACTGTTCAGAGAGGTGTACTGTTTTCCCTCCTTGTAAATCTCACATTTCATGATGGACCACAGGTTCTCTATGGGGTTCAGATCAGGTGAACAAGGAGGCCAAGTCATTAGTTTTTCTTCTTTTAGACCCTTTCTTGCCAGCCATGCTGTGGAGTACTTGGATGCGTGTGATGGAGCATTGTCCTGCATGAAAATCATGTTTTTCTTGAAGGATGCAGACTTCTTCCTGTACCACTGCTTGAAGGTGTCTTCCAGAAACTGGCAGGAGGACCGGGAGTTGAGCTGGACTCCATCCTCAACCCGAAAAGGCCCCACAAGCTCATCTTTGATGATACCAGCCCAAACCAGTACTCCACCTCCACCTTGCTGGCGTCTGAGTCGGACTGGAGCTCTCTGCCCTTTACCGATCCAGCCACGGGCCCATCAAGACTCACTCTCATTTCATCAGTCCATAAAACCTTAGAAAAATCAGTCTAGAGATATTTCTTGGCCCAGTCTTGACGTTTCAGCTTGTGTGTCTTGTTCAGTGGTGGTCGTTTTTCAGCTTTTCTTACCTTGGCCATGTCTCTGAGTACTGCACACCTCGTGCTTTTGGGCACTCCAGTGATGTTGCAGCTCTGAAATATGGCAAAACTGGTGGCAAGTGGCATCTTGGCAGCTGCACGCTTGACTTTTCTCAGTTCACGGGCAGTTATTTTGCGCCTTGGCTTGCGACCCTGTTGACTATTTTGAACGAAACGCTGGATTGTTCGATGAGCACGCTTCAGAAGCTTGGCAATTTTAAGAGTGCTGCATCCCTCTGCAAGATATCTCACTATTTTTGACTTTCTGGAGCCTGTCAAGTCCTTCTTTTGACCCATTTTGCCAAAGGAAAGGACGTTGCCTAATAATTATGCACACCTGATATAGGGTGTTGATGTCATTAGACCACACCCCTTCTCATTACTGAGATGCACATCACCTAATATGCTTAATTGGTAGTAGGCTTTCGAGCCTATACGGCTTGGACTAAGACAACATGCATAAAGAGGATGATGTGGTCAAAATACTCATTTGCCTAATAATTCTGCACTCCCTGTATATGTATATATGTATGTATATATTTAATCCATTGTAAGTTATTTATTTCATGTCCTCAGTTGAAGACATTGGGACTCAATTTCTTTAATAAATTATGCATGCAAAAGCAATTGATTTTTAAAATCACCAATGCATTTTTAGTTATTCAGATATTTAATTTTTTTTTCCCAAACTTTGTATTAGGATGATTCTCAGCTATGGAAAGATTTGATAAACCATTTTTCTTTCTGTAAAAAGTGTGTAAAATGGTCATATAGAAGTTAAGTAGTTATATACAATAGAACTAAATATATATATAATTTGCATATTAATGTGTTTTGGGGGCAACATGAAAAAATTAATGTAATAATGGGATCAATAATTGACAAGGTTTTCATAATAATATATAATATTTCACAGAATAATGAAATATAATTTCTTTCCCTATTCGTTTCTTATGTCTCTCAAAATGTGTAATAAATATGCTTTTTTGTCCCAATGTCCTCATATGAGAACTAAGATATAATGTCCTAAAATATAAAGAATGGTTACTGTCAGAAAAATGAAGAAATATCTTTTAGGAAAAATGTTGGTTTACATTTTACCTATTAAGCTAATAAAAAAATAAAAAAAAAGTGAAAAAAAAGGAAAGTCAGTATTTGGTTTTTAACAGCTCAATCTTCACACGTTTGAGGGTTGAATGAAAAAAAAGCAAGCAAAATATATATTTGACTGGAATTAACATTATTAGTAAATACAAAAAGTGCACACGGTTTTAGGGACCACTGGGTGTCAGTATGATAGCAAGGGTTTTAGCAAGGGATAGCAAACTATAAATACGCAGTCTTCCAGACACACAGCACACTTAGCTGAATTAACTGATTACATGAAGTTCTCCATGACTTCTATCTTTGTACAGTGTGTGTGCTTATAAGAGACTTTGACCACTCTGTTCTCTATCAGGACTATTTGGTTACATTACTGGACAGCCACGACCCACACTAACCCTAATAAAAGGCGTTTTCTATCGCAGGTGAGGCACCAACCCCCCACTTACTTGCTAACTATTGACATTATAACTCATAGTTCTCTCTGTTGCTCTGGCATCATTACTATTAACATTATTACTACTAGAAATGACTTTTCATGTTCAGTCTTAACCTGTGAATTTAATGCCATTATTTTTCCATTCTATTATAAAAACTGTCAACAATATTTTTCCTTGTTTGTTCTTTTAAAATATTATTTTGGGACTGTAAGACGCAAGTTGAATGACAATTAATCAGATGTCAGTACATCCAAATAGAGTTTAAAATGAGCTGATTTAGTGGATAAAAGTGTAAAATGTTTTTGCGTAGAGTCTTAAAGTTATGGTTTTGTCAAATATAAAATTAGCAATGTTTTACCAAATCTTTTTGTTTGAACTGATATTTGTTTCTAAAAAAGTTCCCAGGATAATATGAGGATGTTCACATATTTTACATTCAGACACATTCAAACGTTCAGAAACAAAGTTTTACTAACATTTTCGGAACGAGGAAAAAAAAAGACATTTTGAATGTTTAAAAAAATTTCAGAAATACCATTTTCATAATGTTTTCAGGATGATAAAGTCAAATGTTTAAAAAATGTTCACATAAACCAAGAAAAAAACATTACTATTTCAGAATGGTAGGATGGACAGTTCCTGTATCCCCACAATGAATGTTTTTAATACATTTAAAAATTGGACGTTTTCAACGTTTACAAAACATTCCGAAATAACGATTTCAAAACTTAATGGGAATGTTAGCAAAATATTCGGACAACTTTTACCTCGTTACCCGCTTTTTACGTTCCAAAAGTTGCATTTTCATTCAGACCAACAAGAGGGCGGACAACATAATAGACCTCAACATAAAACTACTTGGTGTTTGCTTTAAAAAACAACTCATTTCATTAATTCTGAGTCAATTCTTTCTTTTCAGGAAAAATAACTTCACACACGGTGCACGGTTCGAATTTAAAACTTTGCAGGATATTTTCGCTCAGAGAGGTGTTACGCGCTGCATGAAAGGTAATTTTTCAAAAAATCCATAGGGGCACTTTAAAGAAATGAAGGCTGAAGCCCCTTCGCTAGATGATGAGTCCCTGCACTCTGCCGAGAGGTTTTTCAATGTCCCAGTGCCTCTCATGTGGACGTGGCTTTTATAGTCTTTTTTACCAGCTCTGAAGCCTGTCCTCTTTTCACAGTAAAGCATGTGTGAGCAGCATGACAAGAAGCTGCCTGTGCGCCGTGGACCCTGACAATGTAGGGAACCGCAAAATCAGAGCGTCGGCTATCCTATGGAGAGACACTGAGGTCCGATGCAAATTCACAGCATTCAGTGTTATTCTCAGAATTTGTGCAAAAACAATCATTTTGTATACTGAAACTAATCACAGCACGAAACTCGTGGCACGGCATGATAGTGTTTTATATATCGTGCATCGAGTTGCTTGATTATACACTGTTCACATCAGATCTCAATATAGATCGGAGTCTGTGATCATTTATGTCCAGACATCAAATCTAAAGGTCAAGCGTCTGGGTTATGACAGGGCACATAGCGGTATTTTTATCTATAACACTTAGGATAGATGAGACGGCATCTGTACCGCTCATATCAACAGAGAAAATGGAGGACGATTCGCCGCTCTTAGAGGAAGACCCTTGTTGTTCGGTGTGTGGGGAAGTGTTCGGTGTTCCAGTGGTCCTGTGCTGTATTTCCTGCGGGTGCAGCTTTTGTGAAATTTGCTGTCAGCAGTTTTGGGAGGCGCAATGTCCCTTCTGCAGAAAAGGGGCCTCTGGATCCCATCTCAGAAAGTTCAGGGCGCAAAGACTAAAGGTATTAAATCCAGCACAGCTCAGTGATAAAGATGTAATAAAAACCCACATCAGATTGTTCAAGATTATCAATGCATGAAAATAGCAAATCTCATCTTGCTCTTAATTTACGCTTTAATTAATCCTTTTCGCTGAGTATGTCAACGACCACCAGCAACCTTGTTAGAGTGTCTTACAAGACTTTCTTTATATATTCTGTTGGAAAATCCTTAGTTTGTCAGTTGTGTGAAAAAGTCTTTGCCCCTTGTCTGAATTTCTGAGGTTGGACATAACATTGTAAGTGGTCAGATTTCATTATGGATATTGGCATTCGCTTTATTTTTAATGTAAGAACAGGTGTTTATAGTTCGAATGTGCAAGGCCTGTGTCATTCGCTTCTAGTTGTCTAGCTGTGCAAAAACAGTCTGTTATGCTACTTGACATTACAAACTGGTTTATAGCTCAAATACATATACTGTTTACGGCAATACAGTTTACGGCATTGTTTGTTTTGAAATAAGTGTGTGTGTGTGTGTGTATATATATATATAAATGTAGATAAATAACATGAGAATTTATTTTATAAATTTTTAGAGTTACCCATAGGTTTATATTCAATGTTAGAGCTATTTTTGTTATTTTTGCACGTTTTTCTGTCCACCACAGGACACTTTGATTCGTCAACTACCCAGAGTTGATACGAATACTACATTAGTCAACGTTTGATGTAGATCAAAAAAGTTGATCAAAGTTGTCCTGTCGGTTTTATGTTTTAGGACCATTTTGATGAAAGTTTTGATCCACTTCAAATGTTGACTAGTGCACGCAAAGCAAAACCGCTATTTCTAAGCCTATTTTCTCTAAGCCTCAACTGAAGCATTAATTCATCTTTAATAAGGGCTGGTTGTCTCTTTGTCAGAGAGAAAGACACAAAATTATTCCAGGAGTCACAAAGAAGAAATGTCTGAAGATATTCAAGCCTTTTCTGTCTGCATTTCATAAAAAATAAACAAAACAAAACAACAACTGTCAAAAACTGTTTGCTAGTTTGTAAATGTAAAACCTCTGGTTTTTATATTCCATCTGAAGCCTGACTGGGTTATGCTCAATAATAATGATCCTTAACGAAAGCTAAAATTCTGAAATGGTCCAGTCAGATTCCAGAATTAAACCCCAACAAAGTATGGTTAAAGTGTCAGGATCTGTGGAACACATTTCACGCTTCAACGCCTACAAATGTCACTGGGCTGAAGCAGTTCTGCAAGCAGAAGTGTGCCAAAATTCCCCACGTATAAATAACTACAGTAAACATTTGGTTGCGGTTATTGCTGCTAATGGGGGTGCAACCAGATACTGGCTACACCTCCATTAGCAGCATTACATACAAATAGCGCTGAATGTTTTATAACCATCTTTAATGAATGCATGAAAGATTCAACTTGTTGTGTTGTTTATAAGAATTCATGAAAGAGTTCGGATGAAATTCCAGGGGAAGGGGGCAAAAACTTTTTCCAAACCGTTGTTCTTGCCAGTTCAATGCAGTTTATGTGTACTGGGTTTTAATTTTTCTTATGAGGTGTCACACATTATCTTCTCCAATGGAATAAGAAAATCTTGACACACTTCCTCTTACGTCAGTACCGGGGTCGAATCGCGCTCCAGGAGATTGATGTTACATAATGCAATGTTTCGGCATTCATCAGAAGATATCATGTGTCGGCCTAGACTTCGCTGAGTGATGTATACACCGAGTAAATACAGGAGCCAATCAGAAGACAGCTCTCCCAAGGGTAATTTCAAGCGGGAGGGAGGGCTAAGTATCCCCTTGTGACCCAACTGGGCAATGAAGGGCTCAAAGGAACAATGGCCTCCAAGCAGTCAGATCTTGCAGAAGACTTGTCATGTCCCATCTGTGGAAGTATCCTGCAAAAGCCCGTAGTGCTGTTTTGCAGACATCACTTCTGTAAACACTGTTTGGAGAGCCTGTGGATTGGTGGGGGATCTTGCGAATGCCCCCTCTGCTGTCAGCCATCATCTATGGGGGA
The DNA here is from genome assembly GCF_018831695.1 of Puntigrus tetrazona. NCBI lineage: Eukaryota > Metazoa > Chordata > Actinopteri > Cypriniformes > Cyprinidae > Puntigrus > Puntigrus tetrazona. The sequence continues at coordinate 5,060,783 of NC_056708.1, forward strand.
GCTCATAGTCAACGCCACACTTGCGAAGACCTGCGAAGGCTTTCTGGAGCGCTGCAGAAATGACCCTCTTGCTTGCAAGGAACATGGCGAAGCCTTGACACTCTTCTGTTTGGAGGACCTGGAACCCACTTGTAGCAAATGCAAATCTTCTGCCCACCACAAGGGTCACAGGTTATACCCCTTAAATGAAGCTTCACATGACTGCAAGGTATGTCTACATACAGTTTCACGGTCGCTTGCAACAGTGCTTGACATTATTTAGATGCAGTGTTGATTCCAACCTATAGTTTCTTCAGTGACACCAACAATTCAAGGACAATAAAACTGAAAAACTCATAATCATTTGGACAACCATCTCTTCTCTTTAGGACCTTGAAACTGTTATTTATGGATTCTTGGCTGGGTTCATTATCAGTCTATTAATAGCAGTATGGTAGAGTTGAGACCTCCTGGTAGAGCTGAAACCAGATGCCAATGTGCTTAGTTTAGAGTTGATGAAAGTATACACTAGACTAGTGTCTAAAAAAACTCTTTAAAAGAATTTAAAAATCTTTTAAAGTCAAGACCAAGGACGGATTAGGACCCCCTCCTATCAGTACACATTCTAATTATACCGAAGCAAAGGTTTCACGATGCCCCTTGATTTAGAACCTTTGCTTGTGAGAGTTTTTTTTCACCATAATTTCTAAAGAACCTTTAAGTTAACCTTTAATGTTGAAGGACATCTTGATATAGAATATTTTGCCCAGTGGAAAAGTTCCAGGGATGTTAAAGTTTCCTCATGCAACCACCTTTATTTTTAAGAGTATAATTCTAGTCCCACTAGTCTGGTCTATAATTCATCCTTGGACAGAACTATTAACTATTAAGCTTTTATTAAGGACAAAACTGATCAAATTTGGGGACCGACTACAGCACCACAACCAGTTTAGAAATTCTCTTTTCAAATAGTTGAAACTTTGGAACCACTTGATCTAGAAAACTTTCTCATGCTGATCACATTCAATACATTACATTAAGACACCAATGACAGTAATGGCCATTTTGAAATGTACAGTAATGGTTTTTTTTGATACCTCTCCTTCAAAATTTGTCCAATTCTTTAGAAAACTGTCTCAGATTATCTTTAGACCGAGCTGCACAGAAATGACTGAACAGAGTTTTGAAATTCATCTTCATTCAAAACCTGATCTAAAATTGGTTCAAAGAATTCCTGTTAAACTTTTCATCATTTGAAATTAAACTCTGTATGCTACATCAACACAATGTTTTGAGAATCTATGCCAAAGTGGGGAAAAATCTCACCTATGGGTCATGAGATACTAATAATTTATATTTTTGTTTATAACTTATGAACATGTGATTGGTGTCTGGGTTCTTTGGGTCAAGCGGAATTTTGCCAGGATTCACTGAACCATGTGTAAATTGAAATATCTTTTAAACCATTTGCCATATCTGCAGAAAAATAGGTAAGGATCATAAACACCATATCCTGGAGGTAACTGAACACAGTTCGTTCACAGCGCCACCTAGTGTCACTGAGCTATATTTTTGTCCTATTTATTATTTTTTGTGTTTTTCATTCCCTGGGTTATGCTGATAAGTCATTTGTCACTTTTCATCAATGTACCTGTCCCCCATATTAAAGTAAATGAAAAACTTTTTTTTTGCTACTTAATTTACTACATGCATTTTTGACAATTGCTTTTGTACCAGAGAAAAACAAAGTAGTCCTGTGTTTGTTGACTGTGCTTGTTAGCCATTCTCAGCAGCCTGACGAATGTGTATGAGGATCTAGCTCAGTAGGTCACACCATAGATCAGTGGTTCCCAACCTTTTCTTGTTTGAGGCACCCTTGGAAAGCCTTTCAAAAGTTCCCGGCACCCTTATAAGGAAATAGATATTTAAAATCTCTGTAGCTTTTTTATTATTATTTATTTATTTGTTTCATTTCGAGAGTTTGCATGCAACAACACCTTATACCTAGTCCTAGATGATATGAGAATACTGTTTACACTGATTCTGCCTTAATAAAAAAATTTTGTTGAAATTTTGGCGGCACCCTCAAAAGATCTCATGGCACCCCTTAGTGCCGCGGCACACCGGTTGGGAACCACTGCCATAGATCCTAAATGCTTAGTCATGGGTTTGAAACTAAGTGTGACACATGCATAGATCACAAGAAATGAAAATTGCACTTGGCCTTTCTAAGGATGTCACTTAAAATGATTAAATACATCTTGCTGTGCATTTACATACAAATTTTGTGTTGAATCTTAGTTGAACTTCTATACTTTAGCATCTTCCCAGTGGCACAACAAGATGGGTGGCAAACACCTGGAGAGGCTGAGTTTGATTGATCATTTTGAGTCTTTGATTTTTTTTTAGCTACTTTTTGAACTCACGGAACTCTTGAAATAAGCTCGGCCCCCGTGTGGCTGCTAGCAGATACATTTCCCTAATGGACTCATCTCACGCTTCCAGGTTTAAAAAACTTAATAAGAACTTCTCTTGAGTTAAAGGGTCATAGCAAATGTTGCATTTGCATTCCTTTTACTCACAGAAAGGGGGAAAAAAACCCAGATTGCATTTCTATCTATTTCAAAAAAACAACAACCATTTTATTTAGTTTTAGGAAACCCCTTGCAGAAGTGTAGACTAGTCTTTTGTGAGTAAATTCAATGCTATATTTTATAACACAAAGAATCGGTTTATAAATGTATGTTTAAAATGTAAAAAGAAAAATGTTTCCAAGCTGTGAAGAAGATTCATTGTTTTGTTGGTGCTGGTGCAATCAAATTTTGCCGTTCTTTTTGTTCCGAAGATATTTGACGGAAAGGCTTTTCATCCATTCATTTTCTTAATGATGATCTGCCTTCACTCCAGGAGGAACTCAAAAATGCTTTGAAACCACTTCAGGAAAAACTAAAGCTCTTCCGGAAGGCAAAACTCACTTGCGAGCAAACAATACACCACATTAAGGTACTGTCACATTGAAATTGCTTTGTTAATTAGCTGAACAATTGCAGAAAAAAGATAATGCATTTTCCACTTCAGTAAAAGTAAATGATAAAGTTCTCATTACAGAGTCAGGCAGAGAACGCCGAGAGGCAGATACGAGAGGAGTTTGAGGCTCTGCACCAGTTCCTGCGAGACGAGGAGGCATCCAGGCTTTCCATGCTGAAGCAAGAGAAGGATCAGAAAAGGCAGATGATAAATGATAAGGTTGAAGATTTGGAGAATGACATCACTTCACTTAGCAACACTATCAGAATAGTTGAACAGGAGATGATGTCTAAGGATGTACCATTCCTCAAGGTAAATGTTAATAAAGGAATGACTTGAAACGCAAATCACAATTCACGTTTTGCAATTTTAGTAATCTGTTTGCATTTTTATTCAACTTAGAATTATAAAGACACCATAAAGAGGTACAAATCCTTTCTGCTATTAGTTTTAAACTAATTTTTCCATCTTAATACATTTTCTCTGTGACCTAGACCCACAATAACTCTGTATCCGTTGCTGTATTGACAGAACCTGGCGTATTCCCCAGGATCCACAGATGATAACAGGTTCCCTGCTCGATATAGCCAAACATCTAGGCTCACTGAAGTTTAAAGTCTGGGAAAGAATGATGGAAATCATTCAATATAGTGAGTACATGTTCACGTTTATTTATTTGTTGATTTTTAAAACACTACCAAGAAACGCCTAGATCACATTTATGCAAAATCTGTACCAAAAGTAAGCATAAAACCTGCCAGTACCCTACTGTAATGTTAAAAACTCAATGACATCACTGTAATAAAAAATAAACAGATACTAAAATAATTATATTTATAAAAGTATGGTTACATCTTATTTATGGCGAGCTTGTTACAATGTAGTTATACATTTAAGTACTGAGTAAAATGAATGTTTAGGATTAGGACGACGGTTTGGTGCAAGGTTAAGTTGAAAGTTATTGTGCATAATTTATTTTTAGAAGTATAGTAGGTAATAATATAGCAAGTAGATGTTTAAAACAAAATGTCAAAAATGTCATAATGTATAAATATCACTTTTTTATGTAAAGTGCCTCCTCTTGGTAAATATGAGCAAAGGTGGTAGCATTGTTTATTTAAATAATTTAGAAAAGTCTAACATATCATATGTAAAACAATGGAAAGTTAGTGGGGAGGGTGCCATTATGAAATACATGTTTATCTCTAGTTGGCACCCGATTATTAAGACATCCTTTACCCAGGATAACAGCTCTGCGTTTTCTCCCTGTAATGCCTGAAGAGTTTGGAGAACACCTGATAGGAAATCAGATATCGTTCCTTCATTCAGAATCCGACCAATCCTTCAGAATACCAGCTCCGTGCTGGTGCTTCTCCTCTTTAATTCACCTCACTCGTTTTTAATCGCTTTTATACGGTTGGGAGGACTGAGACAGCCACGGCAAAAGCTTTATTTTGTGCTCAGTGACTATTTTGTGTTGATTTTGATGTTTGTTTTGGATCATCGTCTTGATGGAAGATCCAAACATGATAAGATTTCTAACTGAGGAAGTCAGATTTAGATTTTTTTATCTGTTGGAGCTTGACAGAATCCATGCCACGCATCTGAACAAAAGTCATCCAGGATCTCCAGCAGAAAAATAGGCCCACAACATTAAAGATCCAGCAGTATGTTTAACTGTGGACATGGACTACTTTTTATCCCTGTTTGATGTCAGAAAGCTTTTTCATCTGATCAGATGAAGTCAGTGTCATTTGAAGTCCCAGTCGTGTCTGACAAATGAACATGCTGGAGATTGCTTTTGGATGAGTTAGGAGTTTTTTTCTTCAAACCCATTTGAACAACATGTGTCAATGTAGTGGCTGTTTGATATATATATATTTTAGACTTTTCTGACTCCAAATTACACAATTCTCTGCAATTCCCCAGGTGTGATACTCGAGAGTCTTTGATCACTCAAACTCTCCTCCTCGCTTGAACATTAGGACGATACAGACACACATCCTCTTCCAGGCAGATTTGTAATATCAGTAGTTGATTGGAATTTCTTAGTTATTGCCCTGATGGTGGAAATAGGTTTTTTTAATGTTTAACTATTTCCTACAACTACTTACTGTTTTGTGAAGTTTAAAAATCTTGTTCTGTACATCAGAAGATCTCTATTCTTTGGTTTTACTCCTTGTCATAGATGAATACGGTAATTTGGCCTTTGTTTTCATTATATTCATAATCCTGTGGAACAGTATGTCACTGCTGTTATGCTACAAAATAAATATGCAATCTAAATATGAATGAATATACGAGTATGAGTTATTATACTCCTAAGCATTTCTAGAGGTGTCGGTGCCAGCTGCCTTGTGATTTGTGCGTCAACACTCAAGGTGAGCTGAATTGATTCCTGTCTGGATGCCCTTTGCCGATCCCGAATGCCGATCCCAGTACTGTTGTATCTAAAAAAAAACAAAAGGCATCAAAAGTGCATGAAAATAAAAAAAGGAGAATTTCTAGGGGTGCCAATAATTGTGATCAGCATGCATTGGAGAAAAACATTTATTTCTTAACGTGAGTTTCCAGCCATTTCCAATTGTTTTTAATTCAATGAAAGTTTTTGATCACTGTACTTGATTTGTTTTTTATGCATTTGAGCTCCCTGCAGTGAGCGCAATTCATTGTTGCAAATAATAGTGGATAGTGTTGTAATTTTCTCTGGATAATGGTACGTGTGCTGTAAAGCACTCGTTTTGTGGGATTTATTGGCAGCCTGTGTAGCACAAAAATTATTTAGAGACTATTTCGATATTTTAAATGCTTAATCCACCTAAAATAAAAAGTTTGTCATTTAAATCACTTACCCCATGTCGTTCCAAACCCATAAGCATTTAAAAATCAAACAAACAAAACATATAGCTGCTATAAAGAGACCGTTTTCTTGCCAAGAAACATCAGCATTTACCTTTCAAACCCTTCCTTTGCTGCAGCTCCAGTGACCCTCGATCCAAACACTGCGGCAAGCTGCTTCCTCCTGTCAGAGGATCTGACTACAATACAGTGCTGCGCTCAGACCTTCAAACTCCCAGAAAACCCTGAGCGCTTTGACATAGGTGCAGAGGTGCTGGGCTACGAGGGCTTCAGCTCGGGGCGACACAGCTGGGACGTGGAGGTCAAAAACAACACCTACTGGGTCATTGGAGTCGCAAGCGCATCCATCAGCCGGAAGGGAAAGCACGTGTTGACCCCTGCAGAGGGCTTCTGGACCATTAGGCTACGAAACGGAGAGTATAAAGCCTGCACCGCCCCATGGTCCCCGCTCACTATGACTAAGGAGCCGCAGGTGGTGAGGATCGTGTTGGACATGAACAGGTCAAGAGTGACTTTCTACGACCCACGAGAAAGAACGCCTCTCTTCACCTTCATGGACATCATCACTCCGAGAGCATTCCCATACTTTTGCAGCGCCTGTAAGGAGCACCCCTTGAAAGTGCTGCCAGCCTGGATCTCTATCAAGACAGACTGATGAGAAGAACGTCCCTCTCAGCATTTCTTTCCTCTAGTCTCTCCTCGTGTTTCTTTTGAGTGAGCTAGGATGGAAATACACTTCAGTTCTACTTGTTTCGGATTTCGAACCTGACGACCTGGACAGCTTACTTAAAGGGGTGTCGAGATATACCCATATTGAAGATGATATTGACATTGGGAAAAATTAATATTAAATGTTGACTGTATTACACTATAATGCTGGTTGTTACTTAAAAAAATCAATGCAGTAGCTGCCTCTTATTAAATAGTAGGGGAAAAACAGTATGTATAATAGTATGTATTCACAGCAGCAAAAAATACTTCTGGAGAAATACTTAAGTGTGCATCCAATGGACATGAGGTCACAGGAGAGGAGTTGTGAAAGTCAAGAGAAGCAAGTAGGTCACATGACAATAACAACATTGATTTCATAATGAGGGCTTTTTTTAATGGTCACAAAATAATACTTATTCGAAAGAAGCAGCTTACCATTAGAGCGATATGTAAAAAAATATTTGATTTATATTGCTATTGCGCGTCCATTTTGCCACAATAATTGAGCAGTGAAATGTAATATCGTGACAAAACTTAAAAATTACAATATTTAAATTAGTGCTGTCAAACAAATAATCCCATCCAAAATAAGTCTTTGTTTACATAACATATGTGTGCGTTTTTTATATATGAAAATGCATTTAAATGTATATACTCATATTCTTATATATGAATATATTTAACACATAAACAGTTTTGATAAATATATACATGCATGTCTGTATTTATATATACATAATAAAGAGCACACTAACAGATTAACAAAGCTTTCATTTTAGATGCGATTAATCATTTGACAGCACTAATTTAAATCATTTTTAACAATTTGTGAATATTTTATTTCAATTTGACCTTTTTGTTATAATCACAAAAAAAATGTAAGCGTTAGGATAACAAAATTAGAGCGTAGTAAACATCTGGATTTGTGACACGCCTCATAAGAATGACATAATGTGAAATATTTGTGTATTTATTTATTCAAATAGTAATTCTGTTATTTAAATGTGACCACACTTCAACAGCATGGTTTCCGTCAGGACATCAGAATCAGAAAAGAGGAGTCTTCAGTAAAATTACAATTTATTCATTAAATCATTCAGAAGACTGCAGTAAATTAATGCGACTACACAGTTAGGTTTTCAAAACATCTTTGTTCACATACCAGTGTCAGGCATTTCATCTTGTCATATCACACATGGGTAAAGCTTGAGGAGGTAAAATCCAAGGCACTTTGTTGTGGCTCTTTAATGATACTTTGCATTTTTCAACTTTCTAAAAGTCACTTTGGAGTTAGGCATTTTAACAACAGTTACGTAGTAAAAATCTCAAGTCTGTTAACATACACTCTTTCTCATCAAAAAGTATAGTAGTGGTTTAAGTCTATAGTGTTAAAACCAGACGGTGGAGTTTCATTTTACATCCTGCTGGCTTTAGTGGTTGTGTTTAAAAAAAAAAAAAAAAAAAAGGTTAAATTTGGAGTGCACCTGTATTTTTTCGCATGTACACTACCATCAAATCAATGACACATTAAAATAATTCTCTCTCACTGTCTCATCTATTGCATATCGGATGTTCAGTTCGTCATTGTGAAGACAGTTTGTGCATTCTAGTTAGCTACCAAATTGAAGAAACCCGTTCAAAAGCAATGCTATTCATTTAAACTAAAATGTAAAAGCTGTCTAAATACTAGCAGAACAAATCTTGAGATCCGGTTCTGTTGCTTCGTTGTAACACTGTTTGAAGGCCAGGTAGGTTCAGACTACCTTCTCTCTCCTTCGTCTCAAAGGGTTACGCTGCCTTCTTCAAAAGCATTGTACAGCTCCTCGGTCACAAGCTCGTAACGGCCTGCTCTGGAGTTCAGAAAGTAGATCTGGTCAGTCGTGAGCCGTGGATCATATCCTTCCCTCTGCAATCTGGTCTTCTGAATTTTAAAAGTTCCTGTGAATAGTAAAGAGTAAGAAATCAGCTTACAGCATGCATATTAATATTTTGATTAACCAATTGAACCTATTCATTTATTTGAGAGAGAGAAAAAAAAATAAATTACGAATATAGTAAAAATCTGATACTGTGACAGCCCTAATAAAAACTATAAAATTGTAATATTTTTTATTTTTTTAAAACAAGTAATTATATTTTTATTTAAATATGACTCATACGTTAACCCTATAATTGGAAAAAAATACAATAGAAATCTAGATAAAAAAATCAACAATGCACAACGCTATTCAATAATTTCTTACAATTTTACCTGTTAATATGTAGTTATTAACAAACATTTACATTTTTACTAAAATATTTTAATGTGAGAAACGTTATGCAGAGATTTCTGTGAATATTTTGAAATGATGATGAGAAATCAACTGTTTGACTAAAGTTTAAATAAGAGATGCTTTAAATATCTGTCTAAATGCTCTCATATTTACAATTTGTGATATACAGTTTGCAAAAATAATTCGTTTGAAAGCTTAATAGCTCAATAAAAACATTAATCATTGTGATATTCACAATGTTGCTTAATTTTATCTCACTTGCATACTGTACATACTGTATATGGCTTAATACTTAATATATCATCCCCTACAGGCCGTATGGCATCTAGAGATGTTTCCTCACCTGTGGTATCTACACATGGGGAGATGCGTAGAAATATTGGCCGTGCGTATGGAGGAAGAGCTTGCTGAATCTCTTTCAGGAAAAAGTTACAGTTAAAGTTTCCTGTTGAGTCAGCGATGGCAGCCATTCCGGCCTTCCCCTCCACGCCTACACAAACACACACAAACACACACATCTGAAGTCCGGGTCCTGTAAACATTAGGGCAAAAGTTGCTTTATCCGTCTCACCTGGAACGTTTACTCCAAACACGGCTACATCAGTTTGTCCCAGCAGGCTGCTCAGTGTTCCCTCCACTTCGGTAGTGGACACGTTCTCACCTTTCCAACGAAACGTGTCACCACTCCGGTCCCGGAAGTACATATATCCAAGCTCGTCCATAACTAAAACATCACCTGTAAAACACCATACCAACAAAATAAGTTTACTGGGCAGTGCAACGTATACATGGGTTTAAATAACGCTAATAGCTCCTAGAAATACAACTGGCAGCCTATAATATGTTGAACCAGAAAACCTTTTAGGGCACTGAGGATAAATACTATCTCTTGACTAAGAAGAACATAAAAGGCTGCATGTCATCTATACGTTACAAAGCATTTGGATAGACCTGTGGAGTTCTGGAAGAATGTTTTAGAGTGACTTTAGAGGAACTTTTTGGACCTAAAATTTAGATTTGTATATAGTATATACAAAATAAATAAAAATAAACTAAAGTGTATTTTTGGTAAAACCTCAGGCATTCTATCAACATTAAGTAACTTTGCAACAACATGTCAACTAGCAGTCATCAGTTACGGATGCACCAGAAAGAAAATTCTGGATCTAACTGGCCAATTGACTTTGTAATGACTATTTTATTAAATAATATAAAATGATTTTGTAAGACTTTTAATTGAACAACATTTTAATACTGAATTAAAAACAACAACAACAAGCCTTTAAAAACACATTTTTACTGAAAACAACGAAACTGCGCAGAATTTATATTAATAATGGTAACACTTTAAAATAGGTTAACAACTGTAGTTAACATAAGCTAAGAATGAACAATAGTTTATTAACTTATTTATTAATCTTTGGTTAATATTAATCGCAACATTAACGCATGATTAAAATCAACAGCTGTGCTTGTTAGCAGTTAATGCACTCTGAATAGACATGAACTAACAGTGAACAACTGTACTGTCATTAACTAACATTAAGACAGATTAATAAATGCTGTAATAAATGTATTATTCATATTAGCTAACCCATTAAGAGAACCTTATTGTACAGTGTTACCAAAATATTAAATAGCAATACATTTTTTATTCACTTCCATGCAACAGAATCAGATATAACTTTTATAATCCTACTAAGCTATTATTATCAGAGATGTGAGCAGAGCATGTTGTCATGAGTGGGTAGCTTCAGCTGTACTACAAGCATGTTACAGCACAGTAGTGCTATATATTATATTATATAGCCCATTTCAGCTCGTATTTTCGGTGCATCCCTAATTAGACCGCCTGCTTAATAACTTTACAACATACAACAAACTTTGCAAGTATATGTCAGTTTAATCTACTTACCCTATACCTACCTTAACGGTTTACTCTGAGGGTTATGTAGCTGCAAATTAATAAGCAATTGGTTGACCTGTAGTTGACATGTAGTTACATTCTGGTTGCATTTGTAAATGAACAAAAATGTAAATTTCATAATATTGATCGCAAGCTACAAATTGTAATTTTATTGCAGCATGTGAGGTATCTTAAAATGCTGTTTAATAACTTGTCATGATCAGAATTTCACACCGTATTAGCATATATTTATATTCACATTATTTTTTTTTTCACTTCACATTCCACGGCGTTTAACTTTCACGGTGTTCGGAACTTTTAGACACCGGCACTTCTTTGCAACGCGTTATAGGTGCACCTGACAGATACGCAGAGTCGTTTTTCTTGAACACATTGTAGGCGATCTTCTTCCTGGTGGCATCCTGGCTAGCGTACCCATCAAACCGGCGCAGAGGATCTTCCTGATTAATTCTTCCCACCAACAGCCCAGGCTCTCCTGCGAATAGAAGTCAATACACAGAGAACAAAAACCTATGATAAGGGCACAAAAGAATCTATGCAAGGAAAATTACTATTGATTATTTTGTACATCGTTCCAGGCTAATGCAGTCGAATAATAACCCTTTCAACTTGATAACTTAGAATAATCCTTTTACTTGTGTGTTTGTGTTTTCTTTTCCAAAACAAACTAAGTTAAATAGCATTTAAATACACATTTGCGCTTTAATTTGACATATGATAGGACACTGATTTCAAAGTGTCCAAGTATGCTTTTTCAGGTCATTCTATATCAGGCTTCTATTAGAAAGATTAGATCTGAAATTATGCAAAACCTGTTTCATTAGCATATATTAGGGGAACATATGAATCAAAGTGTTCTTAGCCGTGAACGCACCAGGTTGGCAAGGTATGCACAGTCCGTGCTTGTCCCGAATCAGTTCCATGGTTTCCTCGTTCACCTTCAGCAGTCGGATGGGGTATACGCTTGGCAGAATGCGACTGTTAAACCCACAAGCTCCGACCTGCAGTGTTCAAAATAAGTTTTTTATTATTTAGTTATTTCATCTGAACAACAGCATTTTTAACGCTCTCAGAAGAACACACGAGCTGTGATTCCATCTCAAGATTTGTATTAAACTTATGCGCAAAATTGCATAAAACATTAGCAAATAAAGCCAAAGAGCCGAAGAGAACATTAGTGTGACTTCCTGGTAAACTGCCAGTAAATAATCACTAAGAAAACCAGGAAAAGCCACTGAATATATATCTAAATTACGACCTATGCTTTCAACATCTAATGCAGAAATATTAATTCATGCGTTTATGACCTTGAGGTTAGATTATTGTAATGCTTTATTGGGTGGTTGTTCTGCACGCTTAATAAACAACCTTCAGCTAGTCCAAAACGCAGCAGCTAGAGTCCTTACTAGAACTAGGAAGTATGATCATATTAGCCCGGTTCTGTCAACACTGCACTGGCTCCCTATCAAACATCGGATAGATTTTAAAATCTTATTAATTACCTATAAAGCCCTGAATGGTTTAGCTCCTCAATACTTGATCGAGCTCTTATCACATTATAGTCCTGCCCGTCCGCTGCATGTTCTCAAAACTCGGGCCATTTGATAATACCTAGAATATCAAAATCAACTGCGGGCGGCAGATCCTTTTCCTATCTAGCACCTAAACTCTGGAACAATCTCCCTAACACTGTCCGGGAAGCAGACACACTCTGTCAGTTTAAATCTAGATTAAAGACACATCTTTTTAACCTAGCCTACACATAACACACCAACGCACTTTTACTATTCAAATCCGTTAAAGGATTTTTAGGCTGCATTAGATCAGCTGGAACCGGGAACACTACTCATAAAACACAATGTACTTGTGACATCGTAAAAGAATACGCTAATATTAGTCTTGTTTCTTTCTTAATCTGTTTTACAGTTTGTATCCAGACTAGATGGTTGATCAGCACCCAGAGATTATGTTCATCAGAGACCAGAACACCTAGATGCGCCCTGTGGACAGATCACCAGATCCTGATGCACACACACACGCACGCACATGCACACTGACACAGCTGCGTTTAAAATTGAACTGGAAGTTAAGTGCTGGGCGTCTGGTCAGAGGAGAACTGGCCCCAACTGAGTCTGGTTTCTCCCAATGTTTTTTTTTTCTCCATTCCGTACATTCTGGACAATTAACTTCTAACGATTATCGTCGAATTGATTATAGAGACAGTCTCTGCATTTAATAACAAATTGTTAAATCGTTGTTTTTATCCGCAATTTTAGAATGTGTGCATATCTTTACGTTTCCATTTAGCGCTTTTTTAAGCAATATTTCAAAATGCGCATGGTGAATGGAAACATAGCATGACACTTGACCTTGCCATCCATATTGGCGATGCTGCAGTTGCACTCGGTGGCTCCATAGAACTCGCCGATCTGTTTCACTCCGAAACGTTCCATGAAAGCCTCCCACACGCTTGGCCTTAGCCCGTTTCCCACGGCTAAACGCACCCGGTGCTGTCTCTCAGAGGGGCGCACAGGCTGAGACAGCAAGTAACGGCAAATCTCACCTATGTACTGGACAACCTTCAAGAAAGGGAGAACAATTTTTTTTTACAAACTATTCATACTTATTCATACATGACCAGTTTGTTATTAATCAGTTTATTTATTTACTAACAATTAATCATATTGATACTTATAAATGTACCATGCTCTGGATTTATTATTTTAAAATAACATTAAAAATGCAATTCAATCAATAAACTGAATGAATGTAGTTTTTTCCTATGTTTTCGACTCTATGTTACAGTACATTTAGATATTTTTGAGGAAACTATATAAAATTAACATCAGGTTCATATTTTCCTTACACTTTCCTCCACATTTTCATATCTCCCTCACTTTCCAAAACCTGTACCCTCTGTGGTGGAATGAGCTACCAACCTCCACCCAAACTGCTGAGATAATCACATTTTTAAACGGCAGCTGAAGACACACCTCTTTCACAAACCAGGGCTCTAGACTTATTCTTCCCACTGGTTGCTCTGGTGCAAATAAATTTCTCAGTTGGTCACACCAACTTACAATTTAGTCGCACCCTTGAATAATTCTATTAATTTAAGCATTTTCCCCATGTCTAAGATAAGACAGAAGAAAAGATAATCAATAAAGATCAATAAACAATAACTATGCCTATATCAACATGCAATTGACAAAATAAGATGAAAGGAAAATATATATATATATATATATGTAGACTGCTCTACATATCTCTACTACGTGATGTGTGGGGTTGCCAGATATCAAGAGTTAAAACCCCTGAATAAGTAGAGCAATCAGTTCGCTGTGACATGAATGCACTTTCTGCCTGGTGTTTTGCTCATTTTAAGCAATCTGGCAACCATGCGCACAAGCTCACTCTTCATTGCGACAAACAAACTGGAGTTTATCAAAATGGGCAAGCTGAACCTGATTGGTTAACAGAAAACATGTTCCAGTCAGATACCAAAGCTGAACATTAAGGATCCCCACCAGTGTGAACGTGTGAAATTTTAACTGTTGCATATAAAGTCTAGAGCTCTGCAAGCCTTTACCACTCCACTCCAACCTTAAACCAATGCACCTATACACAAATTCTGCTCTTCTCTAGCCTGCTTCCTATACAGATTACTTTTTGAATAAAGTTTTGGATAAAAGTATCTTCTAAATGCATAAATAACAAACATGACCTTTTCACTGTGAAAAACATTTCAAATTCACTTCAAATTTCTTGCTTTGAAAAAGGTTTACACACTCAGATGTATTTAATGTGCAAAGAAAATCTGAATTCTTCTCCAACTCCCCCAGAATAAGCTGAGTTTTACCTTTTTGGAATATATTCAACTGATCTCCAGGTCTGGCGATAGCACTTTTAGCATAGCTTATCATAGATAATTGAATCCAATTAGACTATTTGCATTGCATTCAAAAATGACCAAAGTTTTTAGATATTTTTCATATTTAAAACTTGACTCTTCTGTAGTCATATAGTGTACCAAGACCATCAGAAATTGAAAAGTTGCAATATTCTAGGCCCACATGATTAGGAATATATATTATAGTAAAGAGTGAAATAGCAATCCAATATGGTAAAATGAGCTTGAGGTAAGCAGTTTTATGCTTTATTGCCATGTTGTGTTAATTTCATGTTGCATTCTAATTGGTTGGTCAGTAAAAGTGGATAGCAGCAGCAAACATACTGTGCAACGATAATGCAGTATCTTTGTTTGCAAGACTGTGACAAAGGCCGTCTTTGCACCTCTCTAACTGTACGACACAAAGGCACCATTTAGGAATCACTTTCACAGAAATTGCAACGATAGTTTCACAATGCCATTCTTTCATCTGGGACAGCCTAAAACTGTTGGGTGTTTAGGGCTTTTTGCAGAGACGCGTTGGTAATTTTAAAGTATTACGATCTCCTTTATCATACTTTTTTTCACATTATATTCAAAATCTTGGACAGTCTTATTTGTTATTAATGGCCCTATTAAAAGTGACTTACAGTACAATTATGTTTGATGCAGTCTTCCCAGAAGCGACTCGCGGAGAACTTCTTCTTGACCACCACGGTTATACCGTGAATCAAACACTAGCCAACCCCATAATATTACCTGCAAAATAGTAAATGAAGCTGAGCTGTTTGTACAATCTTCTAACTTCTAACAGCTTAAAATGTATTCAGAGTCTGTTATCTGTGCAATATACCTGCTGAATGGTAGAGGGGTAAACAATCATAGATAATGTCATCTGGCTGCATTCGAAAAGAATGGTAGCCAAAAAGCAGCAATCCTGTAATATCTAGAAAATAGGAGCAGTTTATAAAACCCATTTTAAAAATGGGCCTAAAAGTATTTCTCTCTGAGATTTATGCATGTGAAGCAGTTTACCGACTGTGCACCACTATAGCAGCTTTTGGGAGTCCTGTGGTGCCAGAAGTGTAGATATAGAACAAACGATCTGTGGAAGAAAGGGATAAAATTGTCTGCTAAATCAATAACTGCAGATGTAATGTAAATGCAAAACACTGATGAGACATGAGGTTGAAGCTTAAGACTACTAGTTTACTGCTAACTGACTAATTGGCAGGATATATAGTGAACTGTGTTTAAAAAAGTACATATTAATTATTTGAAATGATGAACATCTCATGCTTCAGTTTCATGCAATTATAATTACAGAATTAAATATCTCAAAGTGTCATAACCGTTAGCAGTCTAAAGGACACATTGACATTTATTTTATTACACTTATTACTAATAATTTTGACTTGTTACCTAATTTCTGTATTATTAATATATTACCTACTAATATTTTGGCACTGTAGCATAGCTAGTGCATGATATATATACTGAAATTGTATTTTGAATAGGTTATGTTGAACATTTATGCTATTCTAAGACATTCTAAAATTATACTATTCAAATATTTTGTATTGTATTTTCTTTCTCACTCAGACGCTCGTCTTCAATTATATTATTGTCTCGTATGATCAATAGAGCTCTTGACAGGATTGAGGACCTCTTGATGGATCGCTGTCACACAAGTGGATACATTTATTTGAGCTAACGGATCTTTGAGACTTGCAAATTAAAAGTCTAATTAATATGCTACTCAAACTTGTGACTGATTCAGGGCAATTATGCAAAGAAACCAACACCTGTGCCAGCAGCACATTCTGAAGTGTTCTTATAACGACTTGCGTAATAGGTAATCCACCATATTTTGAAATGAATAGAGGGCAAATGCAGTCTTGGAGAAGTGGAGCACTTATTAGAAGGGAGGACATCCAAAATAAACTTCACATACTAATAACCGACATTAAACACAACTAGCCACCAGGATAAACAGACAACGTTTATGAATCATTCTAATATCGTCTGTCCACCGTATAGACTTTAAACTAATTGTCTAGAAGTTTCTAACTTACCTCCATAAAAACTTTAATAATGGCCCACAACAGAAAGTTTTGTTACAAAACTGCGGCAGCGGAGATCGTAAAAGCACAAGACATGAAATAAATGTAATGCTCCAGTGTGCTGATAGTCAAAGTTATGTGCACATAAAGATGCTAATAATGCCACCTGATCCATCCATCAAACGGTTCATTTGATTCCTTTCTGTATGAACCTCTACAGAAGAAATCTGAACCGTGCAGGCTCTTTTTTTTTTTAAATGGTCAAAAATTGGTGTTCTCGTAGAAAAAGATGTGGGTTTACATTCAACAGTTTATATGAACGTCTGTAGCTAAAAAATGTAATATTTTGATTATATCATACCCACATACAGGGGTCATGGATTGATTTTATTTATTAATTACTTTATAATATTCCCTGAAGTCCACTTATAATATCGCTACAATAAAAAGCAGTCAAAATTTTTTGTTTTTTTAACACTGAAGGTTTTCCATCACAGCAAACAAAATGTAGGCACAAAGTAAATATTAATATACTTTTGCATACTTTTTCTGCATCACATTAGTTCAAGTACTAGTAAAATTGCTGTTTATTACATTTATTTAGATATTTTATTACATGCAAATATGATTTTGACAATTAAAAACTGCACAACAATTGGAAAAATTCTTCCCCCCTCAAATCACTCCAAACTTCTCCATGAGGTTTATCCAAACCACGAACCGTATCCGAACCCCTGATCCCCGTGTTTGCTCTACAGGTAAACCCTCAAGATTTAAAAACTAATCTCACCATTGAAGCCCTTGGACACGGTACAGAGTGGTGGGTTTCGAGGGGCCGATGCCAGAATGGAGTCAAGGGGGTGACATTTCAGAGCGGCCATCTGGTCTGGTCTGAGGTCTCCCGTGCTGAACCGCACCATACTCTCACTCAAAGAGGAGCTCACTTCATACACCGCTATATACACACAGTGAGGAACGAGGAATTAATTACTTGAGTTTCCAAGTAAATGCTAAAGAAAAGGTCGCGGGCTCACCGTCTGCTAGCTCTGCTCCGAAAACCAGCGCTCGGGATGCTGACACCCCCATGCAGTGCAGGAGTGAATCCCGTCGGAGGTTAAAGTTGATCAGAGCGGCCTCGACGCCTACTTTGGCCAGGCCCAGCCAGAGGGCCACTTGGAGCGGCCGGCTCTCCATGAACAGGGCCACCACATCTCCTGAGGTCCAGCCCTGGCTCAGAGCCCATTGGGCCACAGCATTGGAGATCTGATCTAAGTGGGAGAAAGTCCACGTTTCTCCTGTGGCCATTACACAAGCGCGGGCTTGTCCGGGTGCCGAGCCACGGTTTGTGCAAAGATGGAGGGTATGGTGTTTCGGTGACGAATATGATGCCATAGTGCCAGTTTAACCCTCAGCAGCACGTAAAGACCGCTGGTGGACAAGAGGAGGGGAAATCGGTTAGTCAAGCCTATTGAGAATAACACGGTAAAGCGTTAGTGTTGTTAAACTCATCGCATTATTATACACTGCTCTCTTTGTATTAGATAATGTATATAGTCATGTGTACAGAAATGAACTTTCAGCGAATTCTCTGCTGTAAGACGACCGGATGCATAATACAGCGCAGTGATTGGATAAGACTTCATTCTCGTGAATAATACAGAGAAAAGCTTAGAAGCCAGTCACCGCTGCAAATTAATGCATATACGTGACTTTTAGGATGCCGGTTCAACTTCGCTGTTTGAATCGAGAGAAGGGGATTGCTAAAATAACCACTTTTACCTTAATAATTGACATAATGAGTGCTAAGCTTGTTTTCACTGATGAAACTGCAACATTTTTATACATTAACATCTTTAAAAAGTTTTGGGGTTTCATGACATTTTGCTATACACTTGTATAATTACTGGCATATGATCTTTTGAATTCACAATTAATAAGAATGCTGTCACAATTAATGCTCTTTGGCACATTTTTTTGCAGCCAGTCATTTCAAAAAAGCACCACGATTGAGATTTTGTGCGAGGATGAAAGACTTCCCAATGCCTATTTCACAACAGGTTCAACAGGATTATGTTAACGTGAACACAAATTGACAGCAGTTTTTGGGTTTCATAACCAAATTTGCACTGACCACTAAAAGTCGGCGCAAAACAGACATTGCGATAGGAGAGAAAGTTATTACGCATTGATCATATGATCGCACGGATGAACTGTTTACAAAAAGACAATTGTCATGCATTAGAAAAATACATGTAAATGCTAAATTTCGAAGTTTCACGAAGAAAAACAGTCACATACCGGTTTAGTAAAATATGATAGCAATTATTTTATGCAATAAACAATGTAACAGAAAGTATAACAACTGATATTTTTTCCTGTATTGTGACCGTATTGTGAGTAGAAAAAGGTTATTGAACAAAAAATCTTTGCATGGCAGGGAATTTATTTTTATTCACCAGTTACTGATTTGATAGAGGCAGATTTGTGTGGGAGTTTGCAGCTAAGAAAGTGGAGTTTATTTAACAAAATGATATGAGAGTCCTGCATGAGTCTCCAGAAAGAAGCCTGTCATTTCACCGGAAGATGAAGAAATGATGTTCACAGGTGAATTGATCACAAAGCTTTGAGAAAATAGAGTATACTTACATTTCATTCAGACTAGACTAGTTCTGCCAAACGATTAACGCATCCAGCATAAAATAAGAAATGAGAGTGTATTCTGTATATTTATTATATATATATATATATATATATATATACACACACACACACATGCATGTATACATTTATGAAGATTTTATTTTTATTTATTATATAATTTAATTGTGAATTATTCAAGCAAAAACGTTTATTTCGTATGTGATTAATCACAATTAATTAATCAGTTGAGAGCACTAATTCTGACTTCTTTGCTGGTTTAAGCTGGTCTGCCAGCCTGGCCAAGTTGGTTTTTGCTGTCGCCCAGCTAAAGAAGTGATTAAAAACCAGACCGCAAACCAGTTTTGACCACCCTGGAAGACCAGATAAGACCAGGCAACCAGTTTATGTTTTATTTTTTTTCAGTCACTCACTTGATGTCCTTTTAGCCGTGCAAACCACCACATACAGGTACCTCCAGCCTCCAGTTCCCAAGTAAACACTCAAACCTGCTGCAAGGCTCCAGGACCAGGATGCCCCAAACAGACGGAGCAGGCCCAGGGACCCCAAGGACAGGGAGCCACTCGCCACATAGTGCATCCTGAAACAGGTCCATGCTGTACATCACTTTTCAATCACAAACACAGTCAGCAGGTCTCCGCTTCGGTATTCAGACAACATGTGTGAAACATGTGTCTACTTATCGTTTACGCTGGTATCATAAAGCCATAAAATAATCGCGAATGCTTACCTATGGTAGAGATGTAGTTCAGTCAGCCCTGATCTGTCAAGACATGGGACGACCTTGCAGTGCAGTTAGAGGTTGACTGACCACAGTTATGTCCAAACTACTGACCCTATAAAAATAACACGAGCGACCGAGAACACAGAGGGCGGGAATACTCGCTACGATACTCTGTTACATTCAGACGTCACGCTACTCACTAAGTATCTTCCTTCGCGTGCAGCAACTTTTTTTTTGACAAACTATGTGTTTACTAACAAGGACTGGCCGTTTGGGGAGCAACATGAAGCCGGAGTTGGTGAGAAAGCTTTTCAAAATGGCTGAAAGGAGAGGGGTTTTTTTCACAATAAAAGTGTGAAACACGTCGAGTCAACTGTTACAAATTGAAGTTGAAGTTTTTTTAAAAATGTCATTTTTATTTTCGTGCTCAAACAACGTGTAACAGACACGCGACGTTTTTGTAAACTTTATAAATACGAACATTAGTCAACAGAAAACATGTATAATATGAACAGCACAGACATCACACTACTAACTTTCATGCACAAACGTTTGTGGGACAGTAAATAACAGGTTTAGTGCTAAACCACTTGCACCTGTCAAAAACAACTACCAACATTAAATTATATATATATATATATATATATATATATATATATATATATATATATATATATATATATATATATATATATATACACTACTATTATTTATATATGGTAATAATTATATATATTTATAATATATATTACATTTTGGATGAAGTAACAAAACTGCAATTATTTTGCGAACCAGTAAAGCTAGCATTCATGTTATACTTCACCACTCAGAAATTAGCTTCATCATGAAAAATGAAATTCAATTTGATATCATTACAAAAATGCACCTTTTAAGAGTAGTCATGAAAATGCTCTGTTTCAAATTACACTTCTTCCTTCCTTTTATTTTACTTACTTTACACACACACACACACACACACACACGCTCACGTTTGTTTTGCTATCACAGTGAGGACATTGCATAGACTTCTGTTGTTTTTCTAGCAGGTTAACAGTATTTTCTATCCCCTAACCCGCCTATCCCTAAACCTACCCATCACAGAAACATATTCAGAACACTAGATCCACACCAAAACAAAAACTTTTGGCTGATTTATAAGCCTGTCAAATGTCCTCACTAGTGGGTTGTTCTGATCTTTCATTATATAAGTGAGGATATTTAAGTCCTCACAAGTATAGTTAAACCAGGACACACACACACAATCATTTTCACAGTTTCTTTTTATAAGCGCTTACAGATGTGTGTGATCATCAGTGTAAACTAATTTGCTTTCTGTGCGAGTCTCTGTAGGAGCTGCTCTGCGTAAGGCCGACTCTCTCCGGCTGCAGCAGCTGGAGCAGTCTGCGCAGAACCGCCCCTCCGGAGGAGGATGTAGACCCACGGATCCATGATCTGGTTCCAGCTCGCCAAGCGCAGAGCCAAGAGCAGCAGCTTCTCACACTGGCGCCTCGGCCTTCTGATTCCTTCATAAAACCTGCTAACGGATATGAGGATGTAAATCTGTGAAACGAAAGAGGGAAAGGCGGTCAAGCGGTCTAGAAAATAAGAAAGTGCAAATAACGCACAACGCCAGACTGTGAAAATGTGTAGGTAGTAATTTTAAACATAAACGACTGAAATTGATTAAAGTTCCCTTACTATCCAACATATGTTAAACTGAAATAACTTTTTTAGCGTAATGCTCATGCTACTTTTGATACTTCAGACTGGTATTTTTAATCATACTATTTTGATGTATTGTCGTACTTATAATTATGTGTAGCGCAAACAGTTTTGCCGTTTATATATTTACTTAATGGCTAATCAGTCAGAAGTCACGTTACCAGAATTACTTCCGCTTTGTAACGAATGGCTCTTTTTCGTTCAAAAACTGCAATAATCCATCATAACTTGACGTTTAACATAATTTTACAGTTAAATGCACAATAACAAGTCTATAATTCAGAGTGGTACAATGCAACATGGCAAATTCCCTCTCTGACACTTAATGTAAGCTGATGTTGTTTCATAAAGCAATGTTAGGTACTTTAAAGTTTATTTTACATCTTATGTTGTTAAAGCAATGCATGTTTAGTGTGTTACCATAACGTTGTTTTAATTTGTGTGTATAAAATAAAAATATACAGAAATAGATCTAAAATGTTCTTCCGAAAGTTAGCATTTTTCTCAGGCTCCTATATTTTTTACGGTTAGGCTGTTTAACTTTAATGGCAAAGGCAACTCTGCTACTGATTGAAGTGAAATCGCAGGAGCCTGACAAAAATTCTCGTTTTAGAAGAAAACTTCAAATGGCACTTAGGAGGCAGCATCTCAACTCCTCATATATGTGCATTAACCTCCGCTGGTGGAAAAGACACTTGGTTAAGATTTATTTCATAACCACCCGTGTTTTGTCAGTTAAAGTAACGTAATTAATTAATGAATGAAATATAAGCCATTTATTAACTGAAATCTCACAGATTGAATTTTTTTATAGTGCACTCACAAGAAAAGGACTCAACAAAGACAGAGACCACTGTTATCGCGGCCAGCTGTGTCATCATCTCCACATCCAGGGAGCGCAGAGGAGGAAGATGAGAAGGACCCGTGTCTCCGAGTGGCGCTTGACTTAACGCACGGTCCTTAAACCTCGCCTGGAGCAACTTCAGCCCACTTACAGTGTTGGACACAACTGAGACGGTCAGTGTTATGAGCCCCAGTGTGGAAAAAGCCAGGCGAGGCTGGCGTCAGCGATGGAGAGAGGCCGTTCACAGGTAAGAAACACCAGGTGCCGGGGAACTGTGCTTTGTAGTTGCCACGTTTATCAGAGGAGTCCGCCAAAGTGAGAGCCGTGAAGGTGATGACCAGCACGGTGAGGCGGACACGTGTCATTGTGACCACCGCCGGGTGCAGGAGAGGTTGTGTTATGCCTATGCAGCGCTCCCGCCATCGCGCTGCCTAGAAGCAGAGGGCAGAGACCAAAAACACCATGCAACCTCCAAATAATTTGCAGTAGACCTGTGGGGGCTCCGCTACTACTGCCGCCTCGTGATGCTTCAGCCTCCCAAGATGGAGGTGAGCGCCAAAGACCCCGTGATCACATGACCGGCCAGGTCGCTGAAAAGCAGGGCTGAAGCCAGCAGCAGAAACGGCACTTTGGCCGCCCCGAAACTGGCGTAGGAATGGGCCAGGATTGCTAGCGCGGTCAGATTCGAGAGTGCGCGAGGGTCATGGTGAAGTAGGACATCCCAAACCCTGGAGGGTTAACCAGAGCTGGAGGCGTTGAGTTTGCCGTTTGGTTGTCGGGACAGAGAGCTGTGAGATTGCTGGAGTTCTGGCACGAGGCAGGGAAGGATGAGGTGAACAGGAGATCCATGGCGTGACAGTCAGAGAGCTGTGTTTCTCTTCACGGTTGCTCCTGCTGGGAGCTTTTTGCGACTGTGGTCAGTAGAAAGGATTCATCTGCTATTGCTAGAAGTAGAAAAAATCAGAGAGATCATTTCAGACTAGATAGATATTCAGTGCTGAAGACTAAATTAAAATTCAGGACTGGAATCATACTGGAGAAAAACACTGGCAGTGGCACCGTGTATAGAAAAAAAATTATGCTGGCTCACTGAATAATCAAATTTCTTTGACAGGAAGACACAACCGAGTAAGCTGCTTGGCATAAAAATGGAATACATTCAATGCAAATGTGACATTAAAAATATGTGGATTTTTTTGTTTTGGAAAAACAACTGTTAGAAATTTGGAAATCATTTAAATTTCTCCTCATCGCTTGATGTTATTTTTGAGTACGTGTTACATTCTATTATTTCATTTTTTGTATTTTACATTTTATTTTATTGTTATATTTGAATTGTAATTTTAAAATGTAGTTTATTTTAGATATTTAAAATATATTTTATGTAGATTTATAACATTTTATAATAAATTAATTTCATTTTATTAAAACTTTTCTTCTTTATTTAGCATTTAGCTTTTATTGTTTTATTTAGTATTTAGTTTTTTATTACTTGAACTGTAAACATAAATTATGAAATGTTTCCTTGGCAACTTAATGTTTTAATATTTTATTGTATTTTAGTTCATGTTTATTTTATTTAAAACAATGAAAATGTTTATAACTGGTATACTTTTGGTTTTAGGTAATGATAGTAACCTCAGCCACACACACACACACACACACACACACACACAAACATAAAATAAGCATTAAAAGTGCAAATGAAAGAAAATAAATAAATAAAAAACACAAAAAACAAGACAAGAAAGGGTATTTGCACTAACAGCATAATCGGTCTGTAAAAAGCAACGTTAAGAACAAGCTGCTCTGTGAGAACACAATGAGCTCAAGGAAGACAAAAGAGCCTCTGCCTGTTTATTTAGAAAAAAAGTTAATGCTTTGCTCAATTTATTATGTCAGATTTCTAATAGCAATTTTATATATATTTGAATTATTCATCCAGTCATTTATTTGAGCATGCTCTGCCTTCATTGCCCCTGCTGCATTACTGAATTAAGACAAGTTACTGAAGCCTGAAATATTATCATTTGATTTATAATTTTCTGGCATTTTTACTGTGGAGTGAATTACAAATGAATTGCAAATGTTGTTTGTTTTTATGGAGCTAAGACCGTTTGCCAAAAGGGAAAATCTTAAACCGGTCAATACTGGAAGAATATATAGCCCCTGTTTATCTTCTTTTTCACCTTCTGCTGTGCCAAAAATCCCTTCATTTATCTTCCTTTCCCTCCAGCACTGCTTTCACACTCTGCTTTGTTAATTCACACTGTTGTTTTATCCTCCCTTGAGTCTGTTTCCTAACGTTACGTTTGTTCCGTGAAGCACGAGTTTGTGATGTGTGTTCATCAAGGTTCTTTCACATTGCTACTTTTGAACAAACATTAAGAAAGTGTGAAGTGAAAATTTGTAGAAAACAATTTGGAGCTGTTCTGACCAATGAAATGGACTTCTATGAGGCAATATGCTTTAGAATGACAAAATCAACTTTTGCTTTTAAAACTTTTGAGATGCTTTGCCAACCTGACAAACACACACACTCTTCTTCTGTTGAAAGTCAATGAAGTCAATATTTTGAGAAATTTATTTAAAAAAAAAAAAAAAAAAAAAAAAAAATATATATATATATATATATATATATATATATATATATATATATATATATATATATATATATATATATATATATATATATATTTTTTTTACAAAAGAAAGAAAGTCATACTGGTTTGAAAAGAGTTCCATTAGTTAAAACAAAAAAAGCGGTATTACAGTATTTATTAATCTTTTTAACATCAAAAGCTACATTAGTTAATAATAGCACAACTGTTCATATTAGTGTGTATTGCTCAGGGCTAATAAATAATATTGACATGTTCAACTTTGGATTTTAATAATTATAAAAATTTTATATAAATGTCAAAAGAAATATTCTTAATAAATTATTTTGAATTGTTATTTAATGTGGTAACACTATATTTGATGTAGACATTCTACTAACAGGAAGTAACTACATGTCAACTAGCAGTCATTAAAGTGTAAACAGACTGCTTGATATCTTTAACACTTTATTTTGATGGTTCCACAACAACATGCCGACTGTGAGACACTTTGCAAATATATTTCAGCTTAATTCTACTAAAACCACCTTAACAGTCAGATGACATATAGTTACAAAGTTAGTGACTAGTTAGTAGAATGTCTAAAGTGGACCGTCAAAATAAAGTGTAACCTTTCATGTTAATAGAACTTTAGTGTATATATATATGTGTATATATATAACTTGTAGTGTATATATATATTGTGACGAGCGTCCCGAGGATCGATCAGCGTTGCCCTGGGAACAAACACGGAACACCTACACCAGCCACTCAGCGACGGATTCGCCACACCTGGAGCTCATCAGCCGCGGGCCAGATAAGCCGGCCAGGCGGCGGCTTCAGGGAGCCACGAGACTCCGGAAACGCAAGCTAACCTGTTGTCTCTTTCTTTGTCTCCCAGAAGCTACAACGTGACGGGCCTGCCTGAGCTACTTCCCTACTACCTCACAGTGGACTCCCTCACGTTACTAAGCACGGGAAACACCGGAGACGACTCACCGCTGCACTCACCGGATTCACCGCTACACCACCCCCCCGGACTCACCGCCTCCTCCTCGCACGGACTCACCGCTCACCTTCTGTGTATTGTCTAATAAATACACCCTCCGGGGGTTTTCACTGCACCTGTTTCTCTTGTGCTTCCTCTGCCTCGCCACAAGTGGTGGAGAATGCGAGCAGTTTTTAAAGCGCAAGAGAACGGAGGAAACAAAGAGAAAAGGAAGAGCGCTATCGCCGCCTCTATTAAAGGTTCCCCACAACATCAACTTCTCTCTTTGTTTTCCCCCCAGGCAAGCGCTCGCTTCCCGGCGAAGATGGAGGAATTCCTCCAACGCCTCTCAGAGGTTTCCATTCGCCAGCAACAGATCGTCGAGCATTTGGCTACCCGCCAGAACGAGACCGAGCAGGAGCTCGCTGCTCTCCGCGCCGCCACTCAACCACGCCCCGTCGTGCCTGATCCCCGGATGCAAGCCACACAGCTGCTACCCAAAATGGCCGCCAGCGATGACCCTGAAATATATCTCGAGATGTTCGAGGCGTCGCAACCACGGAAGGATGGGACCGGAGGGATTGGGCGCGCGCGTTGGCCCGCTGCTGTCAGGAGAGCCCCAGCGCGCCTATTTCAGCATGCCGGCCGACCTGGCGAATGTATACGATGACCTAAAGAGGGAAATCTTGGGCAGGGTCGGTCTATCACCGGTCTGCGCAGCCCAAGCCTTCCAAGTGGGTCTTCCAGTCTCGCCAGCCGGCAAGGACCCAGGCCGCCGAACTTACTCGGCTAAGCGCAACACTGGCTCCTGGATGGGACACCAACCCCGCCATCATTGTGGAAAGGGTGGTGATAGACCGGCTCCTGCGGGCTCTCCCGGAATTATCGCCAGGCGGTCGGTATGAGAAACCCCAAGAGCGTCATGGAGTTGGTTGAGGCGGTCGAGCTGGCGGAAGCCGCACAGCGTCGAGAGGCCGGGGAGCGGGCGCCATCTTTTCCCCGGAGGGTGTCCCAGGAGCGGCGCGCGCCGGAGGCACCAGCGCGACCGATGGAGAGGCGGCGGTCCGACCGTGAGAGATGAGCGATGCCAACCGAAGAGGCTTCCAACTCCTCTAGGCGTGGCTGGCAGGCTGCAGTCTCCACGGGAGCTTCCCGCGCGCACGGAAATCCCCATCGGCCTGAATGGACGGAAGTTCAGAGCCCTCCTTGACTCTGGCAGTACCATCAGCCTGGTTCAGTCCCGCTCTCCTACCCCGCGCGCGGAACGCGCCGAAACGGCTGCCACTGACCTGCGTCCACGGGGACACCAGGAAAGTCTCCACCCGTCTCATCACCGTGGCGGCGACAGGAGGAAGCTGGCCCCTGGAGGTGGGCCTCGTACAAGACCTGCCGGTACCAATCATCCTCGGGCGGGACTGGCCGGGTTTCGAGGCGCTACACACGCGACACAGCCTGTCAGCCCTCAAAGCCCTCGCCGGAAGAGGCGAGGGGAGAAAAAACCGCCGCCCTGCCGTTCTCCTAGCATCGGACAGCGGAAGAGATGGTGAGTCCCCTCCGAATACTACTAATGTATTCTTTGATGTGTTCCAACAGGTAGTCGGAGGGCTCGTTCGGCCGGGCTCAGCGGGAGGATGACCGGCTCAAGAATTGCTGGAACCAGGTACATTTCATGGATGGAGAAGAGAGCGGCCCGGCCCCATCCTCTTCCCCATTTTATTGTGGAGAACGGCCTACTCTGTTGTGTCGCCCAGCGGAGGGGGAGAAAACGGCTCCTGGTGGTGCCCGAGGAAAGTGGACACCATCTTGGAGCTCGCCCGCCCCCACCGCTGGCCGGACACCTCGGGGCGCCAACACTATCAAGAGGATCCGGGACCGTTTCCACTGGCCGGGGCTCGACGGAGATGTGAAACTGTTCTGCCAGGCCTGCCCGAGTGCCAGAAGACCTCGCCCGGCCACCTCCCCTAGTCCACTTATCCCGCTGCCCATAATCGAGGTGCCCTTCGGCGCATCGGGATGGATCTGGTGGGCCGCTGCCGAGTCTGCCCGCGCCACGAACACATCCTGGTGATGCGTGGACTCGCCACCCGGTACCCGAAGCCATCCCACTCCGCAAAGCCACCGCCAAGGCGTCGCCCAGGAGCTCTTCACCCTGTCCACCAGAGTGGGGATACCGGGGAGATACTGACCGACCAAGGCACCCGTTCATGTCCCGGTGATGGCCGACCTCTGCCGGCTGCTACGGATCCAGCAGCTGCGCGCCTCAGTGTACCACCCCCAGGCGGACGGACTTGTGGGCGGTTCAACCAGACACTGAAGCAGATGTTGAGAAGGGTTGTCTCCGAGGACAAACGGGACTGGGACCAGATGCTCCCCTCGTCCTCTTCGAGGTGCGAGAGGTGCCCCAGGCCTCCACCGGCTTCACCCCATTCGAGTTGCTGTTCGGCCGACAGCCGCGAGGCCTGCTGGGCGTGGCAAAAGAGGCCTGGGAGCAGCAGCAGCGGCCGGATGCCCAGAGGTCGGTCGTAGAACACGTCCAAGCCATGCGGGACCGAATTGAGCAGGTGATGCCCCTCGTGCGGGAGCACATGGCGCAGAGCCCAGCAGCAACAACAACGACACTATAACCGCCCTGCACAACCCCGGGAATTCCAGGTCGGCGACCGGTCATGGTACTAGTCCCCACCAATGCTTGCAAATTCCTGGCCACCTGGCAGGTCCATATACCATCCTGGAAAAGATTGGCCCGGTTACTTACCGAGTCCGCCAACCAGACCGTCGACGCACCGAACAAATATACCACATTAACTTGTTAAAGAAGTGGGTGGGGACTAGGAACACCTTTCCACACTCGCCATTCAGGAGGGCCCGATGCGTCGACACCAACGCCTTGCTCGCTCTCCGCTTTGAAGGCGGAACTCCAACATTTGGTCGGTCAGTTCTCGGATGTGTTCTGCGTCCACCCCGGGCAGACTAACCTCCTCCAGCACGAGATCCGGACCCCTCCCGACGTCATCGTCCGGCAGCGGCCCTACCGGATCCCTGAGGCTCGTCGGCGAGCTATTGAGGAGGAGGTAAACCAAATGCTGAAGTTGGGGTGATTGAACCATCGGCGAGCCCGTGGTCCAGCCCCATCGTCCTGGTTCCAAAACCGGACGGCACCCTCCGCTTCTGCAATGACTACGGCGACTCAACCAGGTCTCCGAGTTCGACGGATATCCCATGCCCGTGTAGACGAACTGCTGGAGCGTCTTGGAAGGGCCCGGTATATCTCCACCCTCGATCTCACCAAAGGATACTGGCAGGTTCCGCTGTCAGAGAAGCCAAGCCAAAAACGGCTTTCTCCACCCCGGCGGCCACTGGCAATGCCGGTCCCTTCCCTTGGTCTACACGGGCACCAGCCACCTTCCAGAGACTAATGGACATCTTACTCCGACCCCACCAACAGTGCGCGCAGCCTATCTCGGCGACCTTGTGATTCACTCGGAGACCTGGGAAGACCATCTGGAGCGCCTGCGGGGGTGCTTCGGGATCTTCGACGGGCTGGACTCACCGCCAACCCCAAGAAATGTCACCTGGCGCTCTTGAGCGAAGTACCTGGGTTACCGAGTTGGGCGAGGACTGATCCGGCCACAGGAGAGTAAAGTCACCGCGGTCCAGGAGACCCGAGGCCCACCAACAAAACCCAGGTGCGCGCCTTCTTGGGGTTGGCAGGGTACTATCGTTGTTTCATCCCCGACTTCTCCTCCATAGCCGCCCCTCTGACAGACCCTGACCAGGAAGGGGCAGCCTGAACGGGTTCTGTGGAACCCGACGCGGAGAGAAGCGTTCCAGAGGATTAAGGCCGCACTCACCTCAGACCCTGTCCTGAGAGCCCCGGACTTGGCTGCCCCTTCCTGCTACAGGCGGATGCTTCTGATGTGGGTCTGGGAGCCGTGCTGTCCCAGATCCAGGAGGGTGAGGAGCATCCGGTCTTATATATCAGTAGGAAGCTGACCCCCGCCGAGAAGAACTACGCGCGGTGGAGAAGGAGGCCCCTAGCCGTCAAGTGGGCAGTCCTGGAACTGCGGTACTACCTCCTGGGCGGCGGTTCACCCTACTTACCGACCACGCACCCCTCCAGTGGATGGCCAGGGCCAAGGACACAAACGCCAGGGTGACCGCTGGTTCCTCGCGCTCCAGGACTTCCACTTTGGCGTGCAACACCGCGCCGGGACAGCCAACGCCAACGCCGGCGGCCTATCGCGGATGTGGTCGGCTTTGCAGGTCTGTCAGGGTCACTCCCCACCCACCCCAAATTTCCCGTTATTACGCTCTGCTTTATCCACCAGGACCAGGACAGCGCTTGGGGGAGTGTGACGGCGTCCCGAGGATCATCGATCAGCGTTGCCCTGGGAACAAACACGGAACACCTACACCAGCCACTCAGCGGCGGATTCGCCACACCTGGAGCTCATCAGCCGCGGGCCAGATAAGCCGGCCAGGCGGCGGCTTCAGGGAGCCACGAGACTCCGAAACGCAAAGCTAACCTGTTGTCTCTTTCTTTGTCTCCCAGAAGCTACAACGTGGCGGGCCTGCCTGAGCTACTTCCCCTACTACCTCACAGTGGACTCCCTCACGTTACTAAGCACGGGAAACACCGAGACGACTCACCGCTGCACTCACCGGATTCACGCTACACCACCCCGGACTCACCGCCGCACTCCTCGCCGCGGACTCACCGCTCACCTTCTGTGTATTGTCTAATAAATACACCCTCCGGGTTTTCACTGCACCTGTTTCTCTTGTGCTTCCTCTGCCTCGCCACAATATGTATATACATGACAAGACAATAAACATCATAAATCTTTTTTTTGCATAAAAATGCGCATAGTCCAAACAAATGATTATTAATTGTGGTCCATTTCCTGTTAAGAAATACAGTAGACCATAAAGCTTTATTTGCTAAAGGTTAATTTGCTTAACATTTGAGCGAACTCGAAAATGCACCCATTTTTATCTCACTGGACTGAAAGACATTGGTATTACAGTGACAAAAAGTATTCGCTTACTACTGAAAATGCTGTGCGCGTTTGTCCTACAGCTCCGGAAAGTCATAGGTTCTCCATTAGAAACTCACAAAAAAGGTTTTCTTTTATAAAGATAAATACGGCGTAATATCTCATGGAGGTGTACTCAGGGTTTTTTCACACTCAGAAAATGGACTTGGGAGACCAGACAGGGCAGACTATGTGGGTCTCTCACCCTTTCTTTCGGACACAATGCGCCTGAAGGAAACTGCTGAGAGGATGTAATGGAGTAATCAGTGTGCCCTGTTTTTGGCAAGTTGTCATTTTGCTTACCGTCTCTTACACCCTGCTCTTCCTCTGTGAAATCACACCTGTTTATAGAGCCTTTCTTCTCTCTTCATATTTTCGATTCGGCTTTTTAGGCGACACCGAGCGCACTGCTATAAATTCAGTGTGGTTTTGACAAAAACAACTGTAATTTTCTTTCTAAGAAAGTGTTAGGGCTGTGCTAAAGAGCCGCAGCAGGAAGCCAGTATGACCATATCAGGTCACTGAGAGCCCGTCTGACTGAGAGGAGGATTTCAGAGCATTTTGCTCATTTGAGAACCATTGTGTAGGTTCATTTTGGTAATGCTACATCGCCGATGTATTCAAAGTTGAGTTTTGTAACCTCGATAAGTTTTGCCAAATGAATACAGAAGTCCTACAGATTTTACCCACTGGAAGAACCATCATTTGATTTCGAGTAAGATGTAACACGGTTAGTTCAATCCTGTTGAATCCTGTCAGACTATTATATTTCCAATTACCAGAATACACGAAATCAACTTTAAAACTAATCGAACGAGTATATTTCTTCCAGTCGTAGCACAATAGGTGTTGATAGTCATTAGTCACGGTTACACACCAGTCATTAGATCGGAAATCACGTCGTATTCGGCTTAAGATATTTGCGTTCAAAAAGCCTGAAGGTCTCACCGAGATGCTGTGTCATAAAACTTGAAGTGATGTAAAACAGATGAAGAGAAGTCTGCTCGACTCACCCAGCGTCCCTTTGTGTTCCTCCTGTGTATCTCAGCAGCGACAGTACTTCTCCCATGTGCTCCAGGCAGCTCTACTCCTTATCGCTCTACAGACGCTGAGCAATACATCCCCTCTCTCTCCCACATCGTCATCCCTCGATTTCTGTCTCTCCCCTCTCCATCTTTTTACTTTTATCCTTGAAAAGCACCCGGTTTATTTTAAGGAATACATTCCTTAAGCTTTCCGTTGCCGAGGTTGCGTACAGTTTAACCATATCAATCTTGCAACTTAATCCGTTCAGTTACAGTGCACTTTATATACAGTTTAAGACAAAAGTATTAGATCCCTAAGAAAATGTTATTTTTTCCCTGCTGCTGTTTAACGGAGAGATTTTTTTTTTCAACACAGCACACACATAATACTTTATTAAGGAGGCTTGAGTGTTTGTAATACAAATAGAAACTAAATTGTAAACAAATTATAATTATTAGCCCTCTGATGTTAATAGTCAGTTCTGTATCTCTTTGCCTTGATAACAGCCTTTATTTGTTGTAGTTCTCAGCAAGTTTCAGGCGTGTCTCTTGAGAAGTCGCAGTCTATTCCTCTGCAAATCTCTCAAGCTCCTCCAGATTTGTTTGTCATCTGGCATGGAGTCTGGTCTTCGGTGAGCCGCACAGATTTACTATTGGATTCAAGTCTGGGCATTGAAACATCTCCACAGCATCGTAGTGCCACCTTTATCTTTCACTGTGGGAATGGTGCTCTTTGGTTTGAGCACCTGTGCCTTCTTTCTCCAAACACACGCAACACCTCTGTGTCCAAAGAGCTTTAGTTTTATCTCGTCTGACCAAAGGACGTGTTTCTAGTATGTGCAATTTTTCTCCATGTTGTTCTCTAAACTTCAGTCTAGCTTAGAGGTGTCTCTTCTTTAGAAGAAGAGTTTTCTTAGTCAGCAACCTCACAGTGTATTTCCGTCTGGGCGCCTAATCTATTTTGAAAAATCAGTCTCAGATTTGACTAAATCATTACCTTGTTTCTTGGCAGTTGCTCTTGGGTCTATAGAAACCTCTGTCGCAAGTTTTTTTCCATAGCTTTCACTTCCCGCTGCTGTACCCTACTGTGTGGTCTCTTAAAACGTCTTGATAATTCTTTTCACTGCTGTTCTTGACACTTGAAAATGCTTTGATAAACGGGCATGCTTCTTCTCCTTTGTAAGTTTTACACTTCTTTGTCTCAACTGTTTTTTTGTCTTTGCCATAATGACAGTACATGTTATTTTACCAGTTGATTTGCAAGATACTAATCCTCAACTCACAGTGCGGTTTATAGGATTAATTAGGTTAAAGCAGCACTAGCAACTTTTTCTATGTAACACATACCTGCGTAAATCTCCATAGACATAAACGGTAACACTTTATTTGGTTACACCTATTAGTTACTTATTATCATGCATATTACTAGAATATTAGCCACTTCTTAGTGCTAATTGAGCACATACTGTATTAATGCCTC